>NC_069144.1:1783746-1855423 GCF_943734635.1 Anopheles cruzii
GTCCGTAGTCCGAGTGTCACCAGAAGAAGCTGCGGCCGGTTAGGTCCATCGTCATCAGCGGCACGCCACCGGGCACCATCCGCATCGTAGGCGAGCGCGTCCTCGGATTAGACTAGACACTTAGGCGAACCGTCGGCGGCCAACCGGATGTTGCATGCCGTCTCCTTTCCAGTACTACGATCGATCCGTCCGGTTACGACGTCGGTATCTACAAGACACAAGCGAAAGAAGAGACGCGATTAGTTGCGAAGAATTGATATCCGGACAAACGATCGTCCAACACACTCTCTCTCTCTGTCTCTCGGCGGCCCTCCAAAGAGCTGTCAGTACCTGGCCACGAGACACGAGAAGATGCCTCACTGAGCACGGTAAGCGATGTGGAAGCTTCCGGCCAACTGGCGCGACCTATTTATAAAAGTGATCCTCCCGCTTCGCCCACAGTCCGGTTCGCGCCATAAGCAAATATCGCACTGCAGTCTCACCAGCAAGCGGCCGCCATCATCATCATCATCAAGGCAATAGCCGTGTTCAGAGATATCACCCTAGCCTCGTTATCACACGCGGCAGAGACGGATCCCATTCGCGTTGCTCGAGTTTCTTGGGTCGAGTTTTATGAGTGTTTGCTGAACCACAAAAAGACCTGATACGGCGCGTTTCGGTCCGAACGGCGCATTCCGAACGCACGATGCGGAAAATCGTCACGGCGGCGTTGTGTAATCTGCGGGGCCACAGGATGTAGAGCTGCCCCAGTTTGGGACGATGATCCGCTTTGCAGATCTCACCATTCTCAAGTGGCGCGGCTACGGCTACGGCATCATGTTTGCATTCCGCCAGATGGCCGCCAGAGCATGTCGGCACGGTCTGACTCAACGGCCCCACAGCGCCTCAGAGCATTAAGATATCAACGTTCAAACACACTGGCCCTGAGTACCTGCGGACCAGCACGATCGCGGTTTACTGCAGGACCCGGAACACGATGCCGCCACGGCCACAGGTTCCCAAATTTGATAACCAATTTTTATGGCCATGCAGTGGCGCACAAATCCTTCCCCGATAGTGATCGTAAAAACCACCGACACCGCCGCCGACGGATTGTTTTCACGGTCAGTCGGCCAGTCGGCGAAGAACTGCGGGTCCGAAAAGATCCCCGGAAGGTTCGCGGGGGCCAGATTTTGCAGAGTGTGTGCGTTCAAAGTGACTGATAAACCCGAAAGGAGATCCAGAGTCCCGCAGCATTGTGAAACGATTGTCGATTCAGAACACGCTCCCCGCACGGGTTAATATAAACATCCATTCGTATTCTCGATCGCTCTCTCTCTCTCTCTCTCAGTTCCCCGACTGACCGCCTCCCCGGGTACGATCGATCGATCGCCCACTTGACGGCCACTCCTTCAGACGGCTGACTGACGTCATTAAAGTCGAACTCGGTGGCGATCACCACCTTCTGTCGGTGCGCCATCTGTCGGTGAATAATCGCCAAGCGATCGAGCTTCTTGCGCAAATCCACACAAACACACACACACACACTAACACGGCGCACTACGCGAAGCGGGTTTTAATTATAATTCAACACAACAAATTCCATCCGCGTTTCGCGCGATTTCGCAGGATTTACACGCCGATCGCGCACACCGACGGTCGCGGCCGACGGGGGGGCTAACCGGTTTTGCATCATACATTTATGCATCTCGCGGCTCGCTCGCGGCAACTGTGTGAACACACAGCTCTCGCCTCACCTCGATTGCGGTTGCCGCGGTAGTGTCATCGAAAGCCGGAGCGGTCAGTCGCTCCGGCTTCCAAAAGGTGTCAGCCGTGGGGTGGTGCGACGAGGCACTGTCCTTCGTGTTAGAGACCCACCGGGGGGCTGTGTTTTTTGCCGCAAAACCCTACTCGAGACGAGACGAGAAGGTTGAAGTTCAGCAGCCCAAAGTAGCAGCAGCAGCGGGCTTGGGCTTGGTGTAATATTAGGTTGGCTAAAAAGTAATTCATTATTTTTGCGTTAGTTTCAAATGTCCGATTTGCGTCAAATATTCACCATGTTGTTGGAAAATTCGTTGCCTTTTTAAAGGTACTAGCAATATTCTTTTTTCATCCTTTTTCGATCTCAGTTTTTCATAACTCAGGAAATTTTGTAATGCGCGGAAAAGGTGTCGATCGTTTGGTGCAAGGTCCGGACTGTACGGAGGATCCATTAAAACTTCCCAATCAAGCTCCCGGACTTTCTGGCGAGTCACTAAAGACGTGCGTAACATTTCGTTGTCCTGGTGGAACACAAAACCTTTTTTTTCTGTTAGGCGATTCTGGTCGTTTCTGGTCAATGAATAGCTTGGAACGGTGCAGCTCTTCACAGTAGAGATCTGAATTTAGTGTTTGACCACACAGAAGCAACTCATAATAAACGATTCCTTGCAAGTCCCACCATAAACCCAGTACCCATCCGTTTAAGAAATAGTTCGATTTCATTCCGTTTGGCCAAAATTGCTGTTAGAGTATCGGCGCCATAAACACGATGCACAATTTCAGCGGTCTAACTTGATTTTTCGCCTTTTTCAACGAAAAACTATAAAATATTTCGAATTTTCTCTCTGGTGACTTCCATTGTTAACACCCTGTAACTCACCCTGTGGAAGCATTTTTTTAAGTGTAAAGTATCAGCTTTAAAACAAGCCTAAATTTGAAATTGTACGATCGACATACTTCACGAGATATCGATCACTAAAGTCATCTACCGAGAAAATAATGGATTACTTTTTCCCCAACCTAATACTTTGGTGAAGGACTTTGGGGTGAGCCCTGGCTTTAGGATTGACAAGAAGCACGTGCTGATTGCCACGGCAAGTTCCCCAGAGAATTCCCCCGTATCGGAGTCCGTGGCCATGTGATAAGACACAGCACACAGCGTTTTCTTACCCCTTACACCACTAAGCAAAAATAAGCTCATTTACGACAATAGAGGACTTTTCAACCGAAAAGACCAAAGAGGCCATTCCACGTTTGTCTTATCGACACTCGCCGATGGGCCGATCAATTCCAGTGTAAACCAACCGAGTGGAGGGTAGATAACCTAAATGTTGCGCGCGACAGATAAGCGATGCCGGCGAAGCAACGGTACCCACCAGACCTCATCTATGTGGCCACAGTGCTATCGGACTTTACGAGCAGTACGTGAGCGCGCCCGCGATCGGTAATTAGTGAACCCGTCGTCACCCGTCACCCGGTACACGTCATAACCTAGATCCGGGACCTCGATATGACCGATAATCGATATATCGAACCGGTGGGGTGGGTGTGTTCATCCGCCCCGAACCGGTGGGGACGGGGACTGATAAGCGGCACCGAGCGCCAAAGGACGCGTCAATTATTGCAACATGGTCGGCTGCACGTGCACTCCTCTCCCAAGTGTGTACCCAAGTGCATCACACACGATCGATCTGGAGGCCGAGGCGTGCCTCACGAGCTCACTTGCGACGATGCAATCGAGTGACACTTCTGGGGTCCCCGGACCCGGACTACTACTACTACTACTACTGTTTACGCTCCGTCACATGGTCAGCATTCCAGGCCGCACGTTTTCGTGTGTGCTTCCCATCCGCGGAACGGATGGCCTTCCCCCGTTTGCGCAATGTAGCACACGTGGCCGTGCACCGGTATGTGTCGTCCACGCCAACCCATAAACGCGTGCGCGTACGCATCGTTGAAGGTTGCTGGCCACACCGTCGTAACCGGGAAGCTCGAATGGCAGTAAATCGAGGACATCGGACCTCACGTGAAAGCGAGCTAAAAGAGGACCCAAACCGAATTGAAATGGGCACGTTGTGGAATTAGGGTGTAGAACTTAATTCTTGCAGTTTCTGTTCGACATTCGGGACCTAACTACAAGAGCAAAACGTATGAAAGTATTGTCCCTCGTTAGTTACTACTTTCTGCCATCTTTTAGATAGTTCCTCGATTCCGTGTCGATAGAACGTCTTATCTTTAGGAGCGATCCAATCAGAAACCCCATCGGGATAGGTTTTTACCGGTTTTGCTATGTGAGGTTGGGCGTTGTCATTTAGAAAAACCAGCTTATCATTTTTTTTATCCCATTCTCGTTTTTTTATGGCCAAAGCTTTGCTTCAGATGCATTAATTGTTGTCGATGGGATTGTCCTTCAATAGTTTCATTAGGTTCTGAAAAGCTCATAGAGCACCACACCTTTCGTATCCCACCATATACACAGCATAACCTTTGCGCAGTGAATATTTCACTTTGGTTGCGGTGGATCTGGTTCATCAGGCTGCATTTAGACCTTTTTGCATTTAGGATTCTTGTAATAAAAGGAGAGTCATTCACCAGTGACGATTCGGTACAAGAACCCCTTTCTTTTCAGCCGTGCATTCCGTAATGAAGAAGTACAAAACTATCAGGAACAAAACTCGACACTTTCAGATGTTTAAAAAAGGTGTTGTTTACACTTCAACCAAAAAAACCTATACTGCGTTAGATGCGTAATGATAGTAGCTATCAAACACATATTTCATTATACAAAACTGGTGACTTTTCGTGAGTAATGCCATCAGGAATTAAGTTCTACTCGAAATATTATTCTTAAGTTAGACACAACAAACATTGGCCTCCGCTAATTGGCCCCAACCCAAAAAAGACCGGTGCCGGTGCGTCGCCTATGGAATTCCACACATTAGCATACCACGGACAAGCGGGCGGCCAGCACCTCGGGAGGATGTGAAGGTTCTCCGATGAGTCGGTCGCTGCCCACCAATCATCGTGGCTTATCTTTTCCGCGATAGATGGTGACACTTTATCTACCCTCTACACACTCGGGTTGTCACGCACGCACGCACTCACGGAGTCCGATCCGTTGCGTCATACTTCGCCCGGAGGGTAATAAAACAAGTATCGAGTAATGTTTTAATTACAACACACGACACGACACGACACGGCGCACGAGAGTGGCGCATTTCCCTAATTAGGTGAAGGCATTTGGCATAAATCATGCAAATGCCGTGCTTCACAGTCGCAGAAAAGGCTCCCCGTGAGGCTGAATAAGCAATGGATTTAATAGTTTTGTACGGCCCCCGCGGGGGGGGGGAGCAAACAATTAAAGGATAACGACGACGTCGACGTCGACATCGAATGGTCCACATTTGCCAATCCGTGGCTTCCATAAATAAAATCGATGCACCGCCTGCGCGATCGTCCGTGTGCCGTGCAAATGTGCGAATTCTCACGTCGATTGGACAACATTGGACACGCGGCCGCATCGATTGATTGGCCGCATCGAGGACACCGCGAGGTGTATAAATATAGATCGCGACGGGGCCTGCGGTGTGGTGGTTTCTGATTGAAACTAATCTGTTTTTGGGGCCCGTCCCGTCCCGTCCCGTCCCGCCGCCGTGGTGCTAATGTATATATTTTGTCGTCATCACGTGAGGCGCGAGCAAGGACCGATCCTTGCTATTTTCGTTCTCTGTGTACAAACATTGGCTACCTTCGGATTGACATCGGCCCGCCGAATGACGGAGAATGACGTGATCGGGACGGGCGTGTGATGGGCACACATCCAAGGCATACATTTCGCGGCGACACGGGAATTGTCCACGTTCACCGCCGCACAGGTGGATAAACAAAGCAGGGCCCACCAAGCGGGGCACGACCACGACGAAGCACAAAGTTTCCACAAGGTTGCTGGGTCCGCCATTTCGACCCACAAATGGGTAATTAAATGATTCGGGGTTCTATCGACACGACCCATTGTGGCCAGCACCACCAATTCTCAGCGCTTATCACAGTGTGTTCCATATTGTTCCGCGTGCCACACGACGGCGCAGCAGCAATAATTAGCTACGGCCACATTTTCCGCGCACATTCTCTGGCGCGGGCGATTTTCCCGCGCTTGAAAGGTTTGCGGAACGTTTGTAATCGTAAACCTCGCGAAACGGCCAACCGCACAACCCGTTTTACGGTTCTGAGTACGTGGCTCATTACTTCCTCCACTCGCTGCTGCTGCTCAATAATTGGCACCGAAAGTGAAGTGTTTTACAAAAGTGTTACGTTCAAGCGGAACCGGGCTGGGCCGGGCCGGGCCGGGCGACTCACTAGACCGTGAAGGCCACGCACACTTCGCGCAAAATGGAAGAATCGACGACAAACGCCTCCCGCGCGGTGGTGGGTGACTTCCGTTCCGGTACATGACACACCCGGGGGGTCGCACTGTGACCGTAACAAAAAAGGCGGTGGCGTGTCGGGCGGCAACATCTCGGTCAAATCGGCGTTTTTCAATCCGATTTGAGTGGCTTCGTGTTTTGCTGCAACGGACCCCAAAAAGAGATGGTTTGACCTCAACTAATCAACCGGGTTTGGTAACAAATACTGGGTTGTTCATTAAATTGGGAGCCTCGATGACAGAGGGCGCTGCTAGGAGCCTATTTTTTGTACACTCTTCATATGAACGTATGTGAAGTCTCATTTCAATCGGTCGCTTAAATATTTTTTTAACAAGCCATTTAGTATCGACATGCCACAGTATTTTTTAACAACGGAAAAAATCAAGTATTGTGCAGTGATTGAATTTTTTTTTAAGGTTTAATAGCAAAGGAAATTTATGAACGAATGTGTATAAGGACTCTTCGCCTTCGATTAGTACTTTCCAAAGGTTTTTTGTTTAATCTTAAAAGAACGGACCGGGGCCGTATTTATTAAAAGGGTTTCGGAATTTAAACGTGCAGAAATTGCCCAAAAAGGTGTTAGCATCAGTTTTGTGAAATACGAATGAAATTTTGTTAGCGGATTACTTGCAAACTGATAGGACAACAAAATTTTGATAATTATTGTAACGTTTTCGATCAACTGAAAGAGAAAATTTGTGAAGAAGTAGTGAGAATGTCACAAGAGCATGTAGCGACCTCGTCATCAGGATATCAAATAGTCGAGCAGCACCGTCGAGCAGCACGGTCGAGCAGTTTCGTCGAGCAGCGTTAAAAAATAATATCAAGTATTCATTGACCGTGCATTCTCCGTGCAATCGAAGATTTTTTAAAGCAGTTTATTGGTGACTCTCAACGAATCCGGACATACAATTTTTTATCTCCCGATCACAAATATAATATTCTACAAGCATTAGAAAATGGCAAAAATCCATGAATTTAATTTCGAATTCTTGGAGTATCCATCGTATTCACCAGATTTGGCCCCTAGTGACTTCCATCTGTTTCCGGCTCAAAAAACCGTGCGCAGAAAGCGTTTTTCATCAAATGATGACGTCATAACAGCTGCGGAAGCGTATTTTGAATCCCTTCCAGTTTCTCACTTCAGGGATGGAATTTATGAATTGGAGTCTCCTCGAACCAAGTGTATTGATGTTCAGGAAGTCCGTACTGAATAATAAGAGGGTATTTCAAACCATAAAATTTTGTTTTTCTTATTGAGGCTCCAAATTTAATGAACAACCTATTGAATCGAATGAAGTAATACAAACAACGGACCCGCCACTACTAAACGGGGTCTTCTGCCGGTCAGCTAGGATCCGATTGCACCAGCAGCCGGTGGTTTCAATGGCCTCCGCCGTGCGGTTGACGTCACACCGTGTAGAGGTGCAACAAAATAAAGGCCACCTTGAAACCACTCGACAACGTGCAGCGGCAATTCCGGTGTTGAAAGTGATTAAAAATTATCTGAAACAAACTCTTCGAGTCCCGATCGGCGTCATATTGAGTGGCTTGTGTCACGTTCCACGGTGCCAGCGGCGGTCGTGACTGGCAACTGATTGATCATTCTGTTCCAAACCGAAAACCTGTGGGTCGCTTCCGCTTACGATCATCATCCGCCCGAGAGATCGCGGTGCATCACACAGAACACGCGGTGATGCAGTGTGATTAAATGCAGCCACTTTAATTGGCCACCGTGGGTGCCGGGAAGCTGTCACGCCGCCGCCGGCGCCGCCGCGGGAAGCGGGAAATTAATGTACTACGCCTCCTCAGGTGCGCTCACGGGCGGCCACCGATATGAATAATACACAAGCGGAGCGCAGAGCAGTTGGCGATCAATAATCGAACGTTGCGCGAACGTAGACTAATTTCTAAATTTATGTCCGCCATGGCGGTATTATAATGCAAACCAGACCCCGGCCCCAGAATAATTAATGCCCGCCCCGGTAGAGAGACAGTTAGAGCGCTAAGTCTGCTTTCCGGTGCAGCGCGCACACGTCATCGAGAAGCTAAACGTCAAAACAAAATCGGTCTGGCCGCGCACCACGGGACGCTGGGCGAGCGAACGAGAGAGTCATAAATCTGCCACCTCACCGAGCCCGAGGCCCGACCCGCGGGTTAGATCACCACAAAATGGCCAGACCCGCGAGCGAAACATCTGCGAGCAATACGTTAAACCGCGTCCCACCTGAGAGCTGAGGCCCAGACACCCCGGAGTGGAGTGGCGCTAGTGGCGCTAGTTTTCCCGGACCGAACCGGACCGGAGAATAGAGTTCACATTCCGGGCCCCGAGACAGAGCGAACCGAGAAATGCCGTCCGTGGGGCCGTCCAGTCCAGAAATAGGACTGCGGACTCCCAAACGAGCGCAGGATCTTGGTGTGTGTGCGTGTGTGTGCATGTGTGTGCGGTTTGCTAATTTATCACATTTTTCCGAGCTCCGGAGCACCAACACAGCATTGTCCGACGTTTGTTTGGCCATTTTCCACCCCAGAAAAGAGAGAGAGGTGGAAAAGAACGCGGACGGGAAAACTAATTAAATAAAAATCGACCTCCACCGGCCAGCCAGCCAGTGATTGAGCCCCGCATCATCGGCCTGGCCACCTTTCGGTGTTCGGTTCTCGCCATTTTGCATAAGCGATTGGCAGAGCGGCAGGGGACCTAACCCGTCAATATATTTAGCGGCCGACGGCCTGACATGGCCCCTCTCTTCTGGCGAAGGTTTTATTTTGGGTCGCCCGATCGGTTGGTCCAATTTTAATTTTATCGATCGGCCGCTGCCAATCGCCAACTATCTCTCTGTGTGCGCGTGTGTGTGATCATAATTTTCCCGGACACCTCGACACACCAATAGTTCCAAGTGAGCGAGACAGAGCGCCGACTCGAACCAGGGTTGGCAACTGGCCCACCAGCTGCGGGGGGCAACGGAATTCACGGGCCGCTCGATCCTTTTACGGAAGACCCAGCCCCGGTAGCAGATTAATGTTTATTAAACCTGTCGAGGTTACGTCGTTTGTTTATCGGACCAACGGCGGCGGCTGCGGCCAAGCCGGGTTTTATTTTCTTCGACTTTCTCCGAACCGCGCGAACGGGTGCGCCCCGGGTTGGCCTTCACCACGCTGGGTTGGCCAGTCCTAATTGTTGGTACCGAACTTCCGTTCCGCGGACTAAACAACCGACCGAGCGCGACCTTCGCGCGGACGAGGATTAATCGGGATGGTGTGTGCGTGTGTGGCCGTTGCTTTCTGTCACTCAATTAACTCAAGATGGGGGGGAGCCCTGAACACCGAATTACCGGAAATATTCTCGATCGGTCGATCGGTTATTATTTTATGAAAATAAACATCGACATCGGTGTGATTACGAAACGATGGCGACGACGGCGACGGGGTCATAAAAAGTGTACGGTCAACAAACGGGAACACGGTGCTCCGTGCGGTGCGGTTGATTTCCCGGTGTGGCTTACCCCAAATTTAGAACTCATCAGCAGTCGCCGGGCAGTAAGCACATCGCATCCTGCGAAAATAGAGCGAAACGGAGCGAAACGGAACGGAATTAGTTGGAATGTTGTTGGTAACCTTCAAACGCGGCCCACGTGTTACAAAGAAATCAATCAAACGGCGGACCACGGAACAATGTATCCGACGGCGGCTTCTCGTTTCAAACGATCACCGAACCGAATGACGGCTGCGAGAAGTCGAGCGGAGCGGGTCGAAGGGCGAATCTCCTTAAATTACACGTTAAATTTGATCCCTCACTTTCGCCGATCGATCGATCTTCGCGGTTCGCTTCAATTATGTAATTCCCATTCCGGCTTAATAATGGATCCGGCACACGGCACACGGAGTTCCAACCGGACCCCTTTCCAGACGGACGAAGTCTCAAGTGGTCGTTGGTTTCGTGACGTCCACAACCGCAGGGCATGAAATTAGCATAACGCCCCGAATCGTTGACCCCGCGCGAGCACCAAAAGTCATGTAAGTTTCGCGCCATGGCCGTGTGATTAGCCCGAGCAGCCAGCCCGGGCGGGTGAGTTAATGCTCCGTGATTAATGGCGCTCCGGCGGCTCCCGCTTTTTATTTTTAGCAACCAGCAGCAGCTCCAGTGCCACTAGTGCCCGGCCAGCCGGCATACACGTGCGATAAGAAGGCAGAAGGGTTCGTCGAGAAGGCGACCCAACCCAGCTAACCGGTATTTGGCGGTACGGATTGAACAGCAAACATCAAAGAGACCCCGCGGTCGTGGAAATCGGAGGAAAACTCTGCGCGGTCCGTGGCCATTAGTTTCGCGTTACACAAAGCGAAACATCGATGACGTTTGGAGGGCCCGGGGCGGCTCGAATTACTCGCCTGGGAACGCGGCCCATATGACGGCTCGCTCGTGCTTATCGCTTTCCACCGGCTCCAAACATGACCCCAAACGGAAGACGGAATGAGTCACACGCGGCTCGGGCTTATGAAACAATATCAAATCCGTCATCAATCCGGAGGGGGAGTTGACGTCATTTCGGGCGAACCGTCACCGGGATTAGTCAGCGTGTCAGCGGACAAAACTGGGACACGACTCGCACGTCACAAACGACTTTTGCCGCACGATTCGCAAGAGTTTGCTAACTAAGCGCGATAAAAGTGGCCAGCGGCATCCCCCCATTGGCGTCACATGGCGTCAGTGTCGGTCGGCAGTTCGCTAACCTGCCACTTGCGTAGTCGGCCGTTGAAAGAAGGTGCTGAAAGTCCCTCGACCGTGGATGGAACTGGATGATTCGTCACCTTCCGTGTAGTTTGAACGGCCGCCGTTCTAAACCTATTCCGCCTCGATGACTACTTTTCAGACGCATTTCCTGTTTGTTGACCCACTTTTCACCTTCCACTCCCATCGGCAGTGATGAGCACAGATCAGCACCACCACTCCGAAGTGGGCCGGCGCACGCAACAACACAATCGGCACTGCTGGGGCCACCAGCCAGCCGGCCGGCCAACCCAAGCCAAGTTTGGCCAGTACGGGGTGTGTTCAAAAAGTTCTGATAATTTTCTATTTACGCGGGCTACGTATGTTCGACTTTCGAATTTTTGGTGGCGTTTTATTGCTACTTATCAGTCAATATTTGACAACTGTTTTGCTTGGACAAGTTTTGGCTCATAGTCGATTTTTACTTCAAAAAATGGATGGCAAAGAATCTGTAATAAGTCACACCGATACACTGTCCGGTCGCCATGTAATAGGTTCGATTGTAAAGGTGAGATCGACGGTCGATGGGCGAACGTATGAAGAAAAACACTTAGAATGTTTTTCCTACACGGTACGATCATTGGGAGAGCAACGGGCCTTACCATGGTAGGGGGACATCGAGCTTCCTTTGAGGAAATCAGAAGTCTAAACGCGAAGTTTCTCCTTTGATATCCACCTTCAGACTCACTGTCCTCTGTTGGGGATCCTGCTTTATTTCTACTGCCCTTTTTGGGCTACTCATCGTTTTGCATACGTTTCCATCGTGTCCAATATGGAACTCAGTGTTTTGGCGTTTAATATTTTGTGACAGTTAGGGTTTTGGCGGTTAATACTACACCTAGCTCAACCGTTTATCAGTCATGCTACAAATCTTTATCAAATTTTGTGTGGAAAACGAAATTCAGAGCTCGGACGCAATCGAAATGTTGACTATGGCTTATCGTGAAGCTATTTTGGCCTAAAGCAGCGCTTATCAATGGTTCAAAATGTTCCCGAGAGGGCCGAGAAGATCTGAACGTCGAAAAGCCAACTTTGGTTGAATGTGAACAGTTTTGCCTTCAGTTTTCTTCGATTGCCGTGGTCGTGATGCATCACGAGTTGTTGCCAAAGGATAGAACGGTCAATAAGGAATATTACCTGCGAGTTATGCGCAATTTACCCAAAGCAATCCGTGCAAAAGGCGCAAATATGCGCGAATTTTTGGCCCATAAATGATGTATTCCCGAGATCTCAAATTACCGCTTCGTGGCCAACAAATTTTGGAGAAGCCAAATTTGAGTAGCCCGCGTAAATACAATATTACCAGAACTTTTTGAACACACCTCGTACCGCATGGAGTGCGATGCGCGTGCCCAACCGTCGTTAAGCTTTGGGCACGGCACGGAACGGGTCTAATCTACGATCCCCGGGATGCGAGTGCGTGTTATGCGCCACTAATCGCCACCGATGGACCGGTGGACGCCCTCCCAACATGTGTGCGTGCCCCAGCCGGCCAGTAACGAAAGATACTAATCCAGAAATAGTACCCAACAGCAACCAACCCGTGCTGTCCGTCCGTCATCGGCGGTCCGAGGCCCACCCCAGCTAACATTGTGTCCGGGGACCAGAGTTGTCCGGGGATCCGCGGGACGAAGCAAAGCGGACGCCTGGTGCCCCGTGGCTGGATTTTGATGAACCCATTCCGTGGTCTAAAATGGCGCGCTTTCTGTGCCCTAAGCCCTGTCCTGGGACACCTCACACGAATTTTTGAAAATAGACCGATCGCTCGCAGTCTGATAGTGCTGGGACGACCACCGCACTGCCGGCGTGGTTTCCTTTCTTTTTAAAAATAGACCCAAACAACGGCGTTGTCCGTTCCGTACCGGAGACGACCTCTTAAAAGCACATCTGTCTCGCCGGTGATGATGCTCCACTTTTCGGCCCATGATATTGATACACGCGGCGCGCTATCATCCGTTGGGCCTGGTACCTGGGCCGCCGACTGACGTCACAAGGATCGGGCGCCACAAAAGCCGTAATGTGTTATTTTCGATGTGCAAAATACGCAAAAGCAACATTAAGCCCCTAACCGGGTCGAAACCGGATTCCGGTGGAAACAGGCTGTAAGGTGCAGCGCAAGGCAGCAAACTGACTCCACACACACACACTGACGCGCTGACCATTGTTACCGGCCGGTGTTGTTGTTTCACTCGCGACCGGCGCGGCCACCGGCGGCGTTATAAAAAGATTGTTATTAACAAAACATTAAAAATAGCCGAGCGAAGCTGCGTGTGGCCTATTTTACCGCTCGCCGCGAGAGCAGACACTCGGGAACCACCAGACCGGCGGCGCACCGCATTAAAGAGAATTAGAACGGGTGTCACTTCCTGTGCCGATGATGATCCGGCCCACAATCAGAGCCCAATTTGCTGGCCATTAGAATGAATGATCTCTCTCTCGATCTGTCCATTGATGACGAACGCACGGAACGGAACCGGTTCAGCCCTGACACTGTCGCGTAACCCGGGGGAAATCCGTGGCGTGGTGGTCCTTAGTTGAGGCGCCAAACGGGGTGCTCCTTGGAGAGCACTTAGCAGCGGCCACAGGCTTTCTATTCACTCGCTAGTCGTGCGTTTACTAAAACGCAACGATGCGGTCCCACTTCGTTTCGTTTTCTGGTTCCTCTCTTAGTTTCATTCCCTAATGGACCTCCGGCCCAAAGACCGGATATGTCACGGCGCGAAACGGAAACAAAAGACCCAACACCGCCAACACTGACACGCAAGCGGTGCGTAAAAGAACGCGCTGTTTATAGGTGTTGGCCACTGTATTGCCAAGGCGAGGCAAGGCGTTAATGAATACACCAAACAAACCGCTTTTATCCGGCCAGCCACTGGGTCGGTCGGAAGAAACCTTATCCGTTACGCCGGTGCCGGTGGCCGGTCGGCCGCTGAATGTTGAGTGAAAGTCACGGCGAAGAGTACAGTTATTGATCACACACCAAACTTTTCGCCTTCGCGGCGCGGCCACCACGATCCGGTTCCGCGATTAATGTTTGTCGCAGTGCCCGGAGATTTATTACGATAAGCCTCAGGCCAGGTGTACTGTATTATTTAACACCACTTCACCCCAGCGGACCATCTTCGGCCACCTTTTGGGCAATTAAATGTGCGTTCCCCACGTGCGAAACACCTTCGATGGCCCGCGAGAATGGAGATGGGACATAACCTTCGATCGGCCACAATGTGACTCGCACAGAAACAGAAACAACCGCGCGCTACCCACATTGTCGTGGCCACCCGTGGGAAGCGTACCAGCTTTTGTAAGCGCCGTGACCGGAGTAGGTGGGTGTGTGAGCGCGCCCCAAAGGATTCGCGGTGAGCAGGCAACGAGAGAGCGAGAGAGAGAGAGAGATGAATGAATGGTGAATTATAAATAATGATGAGCAAGCAAATGAGCCACGCAGCACCGCGCCGCTGCGGTTTTCGGTGTGCGGATCCAACATCGAGAATCACCCACTCTCGGGCGCCCCCTCATGGGACACATCGCGCGCCCACATCGAAAGCACACCGTCAACTCTACGTGCTCGCTCTGCTTTGCCACGTTCGCACAGGAACGACCCCCGCGGACGGGGCGGCGAGCCCGGAGCCCGGCAGTTAATCCCGTGTGTGTCGGGTCGTAAAACGGGACAACCGTCAACTCGTCTTCCTTAAGATCTAATCGAGCCTCCGGTGCCATTACTCGGCAAATGGATGAGCCCTTCCCCCTCTGCCGGGGGCCTGCCTTCAGGGACTCCCCGCAATCCGGGGGGCTTCCTTCCGGTAGATGGCAGCTCGCTGACGGAACTCTTCTCGCGAGGAGTCATGACGTCATTCGGAGTTCGGAGCATTACCAACACGCGGCAGGGCATGGCAGCAGCTTCCGCCCGACCCCACACAAAGGAACCGCTCTGCTCCTGGCTCCTGGCCATCATCACAGCGCAGAGCGTGAAAACTCTCTGAGTGAGCGAGAGATAAACAATCGAGAGCGGAAGAGTGATTTGAGAAAAATCATCAAAGGACTCCACGCTCGACATTCGTTCGTAAAGATGCGCTCCTTCTCACTATGGCGAGCGTACTCACCGCGTGTGAGAAGATCGATCTGTGTGAGGAGTGGGCCGCCACGATGACTCACCAGAGAGCCAGCTAGATGGAGTTCGAAGTTTCAAAGCCCAAATCGCTGTGCCCATTCTGTGGAGTGTGACACAGAAGAGACACACAAAACTAGGCCAATTCGGTGGATCCTTGCCAGGACATTAGTTAGCGCCGTTTTACTGCGCGAATTCACAGCGTCGTTGTCGTGCGGATTTAGGGGAATGGTTAAAAAGGGCACATAAAATGTAAATTCCGTGGTCTGCCGACATCTTAACGGAGCTTGCCACCGATCGGATGGAAGAGCCATTAAAAAAACCGGGGCGCGAGAAGCGTCAGCAAAGCAAGGCGGATCGGGTGCGGGCCTGGGGCGGTCTGTCATGGTCAAGATATGGTCGAAACGCACACGCACGACGATGTGTGCCCATGTTTGGGACCGACTTGGGCGCCGACTGGTTTCGCACTCGGTTTCAATGTCAACCGGTTTTTTATTTGCGTCCACTGGAACACCCGGGAGGCTGACTCTGACTCACCGGAGGACTTTCGGCATTGTCTTTCCCAAAGTTATGGTCTAACTCTAACACACCTCGATCGGTCCAACACACACAAGCGCGTAAATTAGTGTGGCACGGCACGGCACGAACACTGGCAGTGGGCGCCGATGAATATCTTCAAGTGGCGGCGTCACGCAAGTCACGGGTGGACACTCTTTCACGTGCAAAAATCGATTACCGGCCGCTAGGAAAACATAGCACCCGAGTGTAGAGAGCTGGGACCCGCCGCGGACAACGCTATCTTGAAAACATTTCATTTAGATTAATATTTCAATCTTCGGAGTACGACAGCGACATCATCACGCAATTCATTTACGACCGAGTTATGCGCAATCTGCAATTCTGACTTGGAATCCTTTGAGGTGGCAGAGGCTGGCTGCTGAAGAGCACTTAATTCCTTAATCTAATTAACTCTTTCTAGGTCAGCCATGGAAACGCGGAGCGCCCGACTAGAAGTCGACCCAACGATGGCCAGAGAGAGCGAGAGCACGGAGCAAGGAAAATCGACTCTTTTCTTGTTCTCGCAACCCCGCGAGGCCGGAGACAGAATCCGCGTGCGCCCCGGCGACCCATTTTCCACTCACAGGCGGACACGACGCTTATAGCCGGAAAAATATGGATGCCCAGCTCCCAGCAGCAGCAGCAGCAACCGACGACGTCCTCGTCGTGGCCGTCGCCTCCGACGTCATCGTCGTGTCGAAGTGTAGTTTTGCGAGTTAATTTTATGATCCACTTGCACCCGAGGGGGGGTCCGGGCCGGGCATTACGTCTGTTGGCCGCGCGCGTGCCAAAAGTGCCACTTCAAATATGCTACTAATGTTGCCACTGCCGAGGGCCCAGGAGATGCGATGCCACCCACGGACAGCAGTCGTAAACTTTCCGTCGAAAGATGTGACGGCGGCGCATAAATAGACATCTGTTCGGGCCGCAGCTCTGGCCATCGCTGTCTGTCGCAAAACGCGGTTCACATCCAGAGCAAGGAAGGATCTTCCCCCGAAAAAGGCTTCGGGGCCATTCCGCTGGGTTGTTGGGTCGAACAAACCAAAACCTCAACCACCTGGTTTTGGACCAGATGCGAAATTAGCTTTCCCGTGAAGCGCCGCGAAAAATAAAGGGGAAAACTCATTTCCCTGACCGGGCCACCGGCTCGGGCCACACATCCATCACTCGCCACTGCTGGGGCCGACCGGTTTTTCACCTTCTTTCTTTCGCTAACCACACAACAAACCCACCACCGTCAGAACACAATCGATCGTAATCCCTGTAACGATCAGCATCAACTGACACCGACCGTGGGATGACTCGCCGGTGCCGGCGCCAGCACCGTCACCGGGTGTGGGTTTTTCCAACCCACCCAATCTGGGTTGGAAGGTAAACAAATCTAAATCACCACCAGTTTCGCCCGACATTCTGCTGCCTGTGGTCGACTGTCTGTGCTAAACGATATTAATCATGGGCCAATTTAAATTTAGCGTCCAGCTTTTGTTCAGACAAAACCCTATAAATAGTACGGAGGATGGCCACAAAACCGTTTGGTCCTGTCCAATCTCGCGCATCGGCAGAGAGATCGGAGATAGTGGATCCGGATTCCAATTTGCACTTCAGCCCGACACCGACACCGAACGACGAGGCAGAGTCGTTGAGTTCTTCCGGGCCTGAAACTCATTGCAAACTGAACCGGAACCTAAGGCGGTCAAGGATGGGGACGAGTTCATCAACGCTTTCGTGGCTGTTTTATCTCACGGAATCTCCGATGCTTTATCAGGGGGCAGAAAATCACGACGTCGCATCTCAAGCCCCGTTGTTGTGTGGCGGATGTGCTGACACTTGCCGTTTTTATCGCTTGTTAGTCGGCCTAGGAACCGGTAAGGTGCAGTACGAACAGGCGAGCATTGGAAGGATTTTCCTAAAAGGTTAACGATGCGTTGATGAACGGAGAGCTCTAAGACGGGGAAGGCAAATGGTCAAGAGGCGCATCATCAGCCTCTCTTATCGTTAGCAGAACAGAGACGGAGCACCTTCCAGTTCGAGGAGTGCCTTCTCTCTCTCTCTCGACTGACGTTTATCAGCGTCGAGTGCGAGCCGAGAACCAAATGTCAGACTGCAAATGCATCGGGGTCTTTTATCTCAAAAAAGCGGTGCCTGACGTCGACTCGGAAAGAGACGCTGCACTCGAGTGGCTGCACTTATCTAGCCGCTGCAGGGGCCGTTGTATTTGTTATTCCCGGCCTTGGAGGCAAGTACGCCGTCGTTTTTTTTTTCTACCCTTTCGAGGCAATGGAGGCAAATGCACAAGGCAGAAATGGCCACTGATAGGCACACGAATGTGTGCGTAACTCGGCTCGGAATATTCAACGGTATTCATAAACGGGGAGTTGCGCCCAGCCCACTGGAAGCCGTTCGCCGTCCTTGGCTTCATCAATCAATACCGGCCAGCTCTGCCAGCGGCGACCACCGAGGCGAAAGAGGTTAGCCACTTCACTACCGGCCCCGCAGCGTAATCGAAGCCGGATCTTCATTTGCTCGGGCCAGGCCATCACCGACCGCCGACGCAGCAATCCAGGTCGTCGGACGTCGGTCGGACGAAAAAAGAGCAAGGAAAACCCGATTCAGAATGCGCTCTCGGTGGTGGTGGCTTTTCCAGATCGGTTTGAAAATCGATACTCGGTTGACACAGTTCTCTGCCTTGGTGGGCCGCCGATTGCGGAAAACCACCCCTCGGTGCATTCGGTGGCATTCTGGATATGGGCCAATGCAGATTACGGAGGCTTACGAGCCGAGCGCACGGTGACATTTGCAGCAGAGCAGCGCTTCCTCTTTTGGCAACCCTTTTTCGATCCCCTTTGGAACTCTGCTCTTTCGCAGAAAAGTTCTAAAAGTTGTTGGAAAACTCCAACAACAGCTTTGTGAGAACTTTTCCGCGCCAACTCACACGGCTCGCTCACCCGATTGAGAGCCGACTTGTGTGAGAAAGTGTGCCGACGCGTGAGCAGTGAGCAGCTGCTCGAAAGCCGCGCGGTGAGACGACGGTCACTTTGACGGTTCGCTGCTTCTCGGTTTCGGTCGGTCCCACCTCGTATACGCGGATTCTCCATTCGCCGTGGGGCGCCCCACAGCCAGCGAGTTCACTGGGTGAGAAAATCGATTTTTCACAAATAATTATGTAAATCCGCTCGGGGCCCAGTTGCAGCACTCCGGAAAACTCGGTGACTTTTACGGGAAACTAATCGCAACTCATGCCACTTACCGCGATTGGGGCCGGAGTGCCGCGGAATTCCGACTAGAGAGACACTGGTGTTACACACACACACACACAAACCGTGCACCGTGAAAACTTCCGTTTCCGGTGAACTCTTCACTCCGGGGGGAAAACTCCTGTGAATTCAAGGGCCGCGCACACGTAAAACCAAAAAAATTACACTTCAAATAACACTCTTTTGGGTTTGTGACCACTTCAGGCGCTTCCTCCAGCGCACGCTAACCCCTTTCGCGGCGGAGTATCCCGATTTCCGGTTCAGCCAACAGCGCACACCGCAGCTCATCGACCACCGCACTCAAACGGGGCTGCACGGCTAATGAGCAGCATTTACCGAGCAACGGAACGGCGACGGCGTTTGTGAGAAAAGGAGCTGTGCGCGCGTGAGAAAGCTCTCACTGTACACGTCCTGGTACTCCAGCAGGCGGCGCACGGTGGGGCGGCTGCTGGGCGGTCTGTCACACACACGTTCAGCCCACGGAACGGAAATATGCTGCTCGTACACTTCAACAACCGAAAACCAACGGGGCACCAACACAGACGCACGCGCTACGAACACGGCCGCCAGGAACCGCGCGAAACATGAACGGAGCACGGAAAATTGGGGAAATTAAAATAAGACACTCGCAACGTCGAACTTTCAGCTGCCAGCTTCATCAGACTACTCCGATCTCTGGTCTGGCAACTTTCCTAGTAACCGTCTAAATTCGTACAGCAAATCTCCATCACTGCCTCCTGCGATGTGCTGGTTGACAGTTCACCTTTGACATTTCTCGAGCACGAACCGGGAGAGGCGCCCCCAATAACCGAAAGGATTTTATTGTGTAACGAACGAATCGCCAGACGGGCGGGGTGGGGAAGGCGAGTGGTTCGCCACCACCTGTCTCGTCGGGATGGAAAATCCCAAGCGTCCTACGGAGAGCTCTTGTGACTTCGACAACGGCGTGAGATGAACTGGTGCGAGTCCGTGGAATCCTCGAGAAAATCGCGACACTATTCTCTGCCGTCCGCTGACTCTCTCGCTCTCTCTGTCTGACTCCATTTCCTCCTTTCTGCCTTGGCTATTGCTCAATTTTCCCGGCATTGGATGAGAATGAGAGGGAACCTCCTTTCTAGAAGCTCCATTAATTTTCTCCATTCCAATCTCACTCGCTCTATTGATCCCGCTCTGCTCTTCGGTGGCCATTCTTGGTGGCCACAAGCAAAGAATGTTCGATCCTCATCCACCTACAACAACACCCCGCCGCTGGTGCCGTAGTCCCCGCCATCTGGGGCTTTCCAGTGAAAGTGAGTAACAGCTGAGAAAGCAGCGCTTGCGAGTGAGAGCGCGTCGCTCTCTCACCAAAGCGAACGAGCCCGACTTCTCTCACCTCTCGCGCGATCTCGCATTTCCCACGGGCCACCCGATGTGAAAATCTGTGAAAGGCCCGACGGAACCGAGGGAAAGTGAGGCCCGAGAAGGGCTGAAGTGTGTTGTACCACGGGAAAAAGCTATTACATAATTTTCCTCCGACGGCGGAGCAAAAAATCACGAGCACGACTCTCGAGGGGGGCTTACGACTACCAACAGAACTGTGAGATGTGTGTGTGCACGTGAATGTAGGCACACGCGGGGACACACACACGCACCCACACGTGCCAAAGGCCATAGAAAAAGGGATCGGAGAAAAATCGCCCAAAAATTCATCAATATTTGCTTTGGTTGGAAAAGCAACAAACGAAACGTGCGTTTCTCGTGCAGTTTTTCCGACCACCACTCATTAGGATTTTCTCACGCGGAGAAAAGGCGACCGAACGCACACAATCAGACCCAAGCGATGGGGTCAAGAAAGTCGACCAAAAATCAATAACCATCGTGGTGTTGGCGGCGCGCGCGATGGAGTGACTTTTGCCTCGGAAACGACGGCTCCTCCACGGTCACGTCCCCCCCAGCAGCAGTGAGCTTGCTTGGTGGTCAGTACGAGTCAGAGTCCGGTACGGAACGGGGACACCAACCAGCAATCAATGACGACGACGACGGCGCAGACGGAGCCCCGCACAAACCGTTCTATATTAAAGTCTCAAGCAAACGGCTTTTGTTCCGTGGCCGCGCTAGGTGCTTTCAGGATTTCACGTTTTCAAGTATCGTTTCGCACAGCCGCCCCGCATCGCCCATCGCGTGGTCACCCCGCGGATATATTCGATTTGATCGATTGCTTTCGAGTGGACGAACGCCCTCCGCGTGTTCCTTCAACATATTCAGGGTCACACACGCGGCACACACACGCAGGCACTGAACCGTGGGGTTCCCGGGGGGAGACCGCTTGGGTCGCTACGGAAAAGTGGACGCGGTTAACGAAGTCATTTTATCGGTTTTCCTTGTCACAATGCTGATGCTGGTGGGGGGCCAGCGGAAGAAAAGTGGGGCGCAGGTTCCCTTTTCACCTTAGGACACAAAATTCGACGACGACGTCGACACGGCAGCACGAAGCGACTAGCGCGCGCGACCACTTGCGGCGGACTTGCTGCACGGTCTCTCGCGGAAAAAGCGCCAGGCGGCCGGAGCGAGCTCATTTTCTCACTCGCTCTCTCTCTCTCTGGGGTTTTGAGTGGGAAAATTCAGCACGAAAACTCACGAGAGTGGACGACCCGCATCTCGCACGCTGTGAGAAAGATTTTCCGCAACGTGAGAGACCGACTCAGGCTCACTCAGGCGCTGAGTGAGTCCGTCGAACGATCGTCGTCCGACTACCAAATTTCCCGGCCAACGATTGGGGAAAACTTCATTCCACCGGTTGATCGGCAACCGCCACGTGGTGGTAGGTGACCGGGAGACAAACGGTTCTGCCGATCGATCGATCCATCATCGAGAGGATCCTGTCAGCTTCTCGGCACATCGCGACATTTGCAAACGGCCGCAACGCCACCAACGCACGCGACAGCCGTCTTTTTGTTGGAAGTCAAGGAAATTATTCCAAGATTAGAACAAACGATGAAAGACGCGGAGTGTCCTTGGACGCTCCGTGCTCCGTGCCGTGGTGATGGTGGTTGTTCACGAGCCGGGTTCGTGCGAGGGCCGGGTTCGTTCACATTTCGTCTTGTGGATTGTGATAAAAGGAAAAAGCAATGCGAAACCGGAATGGAGCGGAGCGCACGGCGAGTTCGAGAAATGGTCAGTGATGGCAAACCAGTGACGCCAAGGGGGGCCACTCTTGTCGAGATTATTAGATGGAAAACTAGACACTAGTGTTCCGACATTCTATCCGTAGGTGAAATTCGTACCAATCGGGTACCGAAGGCCTTTAGTTTCGATTGATTGTTTCGTGGAAGATGGACTTGTTGGACTTCGAAATAAATAATGTTCGCTTGAAGAAAAGGCAACGTTCGCTAGCACCGACCGCAACGCGGAGCATCCCGCTTCCGACGGACCCGACGGATAATTCCTTCCCCGGGGGCCAGAGCAGGAATACCGAGAGCAACGGGAACGGGAGCAGGATGGCCGGCTGGTGCTCGGTAGCACACACAAATGTTTATATTTAGCAGCGTGTTATATGGCCACCCAAGCCGAGACCAGATGCACCACCAAAACCGACACGCGCGTTGGTGGCCGCACGGTTTTGCGGGGGAACTCGCTCGCGATGCGCCGGACACGCCGAGCTCCGGTGCCGCCTGCCTGCCAACGCCTCCATTCTGCGTTGTGGTGGTCATCATCTTCCCCGCACGGCACGGCTCCCTCTCGTCCATGACCACCGCGCGTGACAGCCACGTAAAGCGCGATCGATTCGGTCATCGGCTGGGAATTCGTTCGATTCGTTGCGAGGCGTTATGCAACCACAGCGACCAACCAACCTAGCACCGCCTATGTTCCGTGGGCCGAGGTGGGCCGAGAACCTTGAAAATTGCATTCTTCTTTTCCCTCCAATTTTCACCAAATGACACACACGAGCCGCGTGCGTCACAATAATGATTTAAATGGCCGACACCGATTGTTTTACCGATTTAACATTCACGCGAGAGAAAGGTCTATTCCTGCCAACCTTTCCGTGCGCACATGAATGCTGTAAAGAGCGGTTAATTGAATCGTTAATTAATCTCAAGTGTCGGCCATCGGGATTTCCTTCTTTGAAGTCCAGTGCCCAAACGGACGACAATTGCCACTAGAAGCATTCATTTTGGTTGCCTTTTAACGGCTCGACGACGATTTCTTTCGATTTCAAATAAAAACTCAGAAACAAATATGAAACCGCCACCGTTGGCCTTACCGCTAAACAAGGTGGAAGGCAGCGGCGCGTGAAGGGGTCGATTGCAACGGGGCAAAAAAAGGCCAGAAAGAAAATGTGACCAGCATTCCAAGCCACCCGCTCGGATCTCGGAATGTGGGGTGCCGTTTTACCTTGCCCGTTCACTAATTGCACTCGGCCGAGGCGGGCCGGATGGCCACACAGCCACATTCTGTGTTTACCTGCTGTCACTCGGCTGTTGGATTTATTCGCCCCGGCGGCGGCCCTTAACGAGGTTAAGTTTCTGCTGTGCCTTATGGGGCCGTAAATTAACGAATTACCTGGCCCCGCGGACGTGTGTAGGCAAACGCACCCGTTGCCGGCTCCAGAGATAGGGGCCGCCGCCGGCGAGGTAAACAAAAACAAAGTTCCCGGCCGCCCGGTGCACACACAGAGATCGCGTTCCTGGAACACCGACCGACATCGGGGCGATCGGCGTTTTAATCGGATCCGCTCCAAACTTTGAATGACAGCAGATCGCGCGTCCAACGCACACACACACG
Source organism: Anopheles cruzii (assembly GCF_943734635.1). Classification (NCBI taxonomy): domain Eukaryota; kingdom Metazoa; phylum Arthropoda; class Insecta; order Diptera; family Culicidae; genus Anopheles; species Anopheles cruzii. The sequence continues at coordinate 1,807,357 of NC_069144.1, forward strand.
CAGTGGCGTGGTCGATAACGGACCGGGCCAGGCCGTCACGATCGAACAAACAAACACTTTCGTCGAGGTTAAGATTATGGTGTGAACAAAACGGTTCCATAAGCCTTTTCCCAAGTCAAGGAGGAAAGCCGTGTGGCCCCATCGTGCCCCGCTCTGTGTGTGTGTGTGCATGGTGCATCCGCTCCACAAACGCATCGAGTACGTAACGAAAACCGCGGTTGCATAGCAATGCTGTCGCGCTCTTTCTCTCTCGCTCGCTTTCTCTCGCTCTCCTTCTTTCCCATCAGCTGCCTGCCAACTTCAGCGAATCGCACAGCCTACCAATCAATAAAGTTTCACTTCACGGAAAGGAAAACTCCTCGCTAATTGCTTCGAGGACCTGAGGAAACGGTTTAAAGCAAACATAATTAACGTAACACTCTGCCCCCACCATGCTGTCCACACGGGCACTTACCTTTGAATCCGCCAGGCACTGAATACGGGTCGAGTTTAGCTTTTCTCCCTCAATCTCGGGACAACCGCGCGTCTTCGCAACGCGGTGACGTATATTTTCGCTTCTTAGCAACCCTTTTTCTGCCAAACACACACACGAACACACTCTCACGACTCCGTTGATCGATCGAGCCAATCGATGGGCCTTAGTGGCAAATCAATTTTCGGACGTCACTTGCTGCCGCTTCGGCTTCGTTTCCCCCGTCACGTACTCGCGTAGTTCACCGAGCTCTCTTCGAGGACACACGCGGGCTGATAATGGCCAACTATGTTTGCGCGGTGGGGCCGTGTGTTTGAGCAAGTGTACGGCCGCCAGCAAGGGGTTTGCTGCCCTCCGGTGGCCGACTTTCGCTGGCGATACGTTTCACAAGATGCGATCCGATCGCATCGCAGATCACAGCCGCGTTTCGCCAAAACAGCGGCCTGTCACCAGCGTCACACATACACACATACACATTAGACGCTTTCTGCGGGGCACGATTTCGAAACAATTTGGACACCAACAGGATTGGACAATGCACCGGGATTGTGAAAATCGATCACGGTTGCCGAGGTCCGGTCGTTGAACGGGTGAGGGCGCGGAAAAACCTGATTATGGACCTCGCGGACGGGAAATTATCTATCCACACGCGCGCATTTTTGTTTGAATTTTGAAACTCTGTGTATTTTCTGACCTTTTCCACTGACTTTTCGATCCGACCCGCCGTTCCCGGGCTCTTTCGAAAATTCGAATTTCGAATTCTAAAACAACAAGAAGAAGAACTAGAAGAAATGCAAACCTGACTTTTGAACCTGACCTTTCTTTACCGAAACTGACCATCCTGTTCTAAATCTCTGTTGGTACTAAAAACAACTGACGGCGGCTGTCGAACGGTCATACGAGCGCCTTTTTTAAACGAGCCGTTTCGAAGGCAATATTTCAACGACCTCCGAATCGCAGGGAAATGCTTTTAAAATCATGGTTCCGGATACTTTTCGGACAAAACAAAACGTTTACGCGTATTCGTGCCATCCAGTGTGTATTTGGTGGTTTACAATATTGAAAGCGATTTCTTAAAATCTTTAGTTAACCCAACCACATAGGGCCACAAACAAGAAGCTTAGTGTTTCCATTTTGTATTACTTAAGCTGCTAAAAGAATTTTATTTTTCCACTTTAAAAGACTGGTGACCGACTGTTAAACCAAACTCATTCCGAATGTCGCTGATCGATTACTCGTGTGGCCATCGTGTGGCCGTCGAAAGTATGTAAAATTAAGCCCTTCCAATGGAGAAAAACACACACACGGAACACACGGAGCAGGTAATTACAACACGTTAAGGCGTCTGTTGGCATTCGGTACAATCTGCAAAAGTGCGAAGGTTCGTGGCTGTAAGGCGACGGCGCATCGGCCATTGGGGGAGGGCTTTCGGTTCTATTGGTGGTTCCCTGCTGCTGTGTCTAGCGTGTGTAGCCGGTCTCTGCTGGACTATCACATGTGGCGCATATTATATCGCGGTGGAAATGTGCTTATGCTTTGTACGATCAGTTGTATAAACTTCCGTATATGGCTTCTGTGTGACGGTTATGAAGCTTCGTCGTGCCTTTTTGCGCTCCGTCCCCGCTCTCTCTAGCTCCTTTCTCCATCCCTGGTCCTAGGCCGCTCGGACCGACGGTACACATTAATAGTAATGGGTTTTATTTTAAAAAATATCTTCCAAAAAGCTTAATATCATCACGTTGCTTGGCTAACAACGACGCAACGAAGCTGCTGCTGCTGCTGCCGACGCGCAAATCTGTGTGCAAAGAGCATATATCTTAAGGTGCTACAGGATTACTTCCGGAGATTCGTTTCGACGAGTTCCGTTGTCGCTCCGTGGGACACGTTGTGGCCGTTTACTTTCCGAGATTCAGCTTGCCAAGCAGCCCGGCAGCACCGGTAGCGGCAGTGTCCTGTGCCTTTGCCGTTACTTCGGTTACTTTCTGCAATCGAAAAGGATGAATCGATGTTAGATCGTTTCCCCGTCGTTTGCCCCCAAGTGACGGACCTGCTCCAGCTCGCCACGCTTCTCGTCGGCGAACCGGTTCGCTTCCTGCAGCTTCCGGTCGACTTCGGCACTGGCCAGCTTCATCCCTTCGTCCACCTTCTCCTCGGCCACCTTCATCTGCTCCTCGACCGCCTTCTCCACGACGACGGCGCTCTGCTGGATCGCATTCTCGGCCGCCTGTTTCGCTTGGTCCATCAGAGTTCCGGCCGCCTGGAAGAGAACGATTTCGTATTAGGACACATTAGGAGGCTGTTGAACACCATCCGGTGGACTCACCTGGGCGCCGGTCTCCGCAGCGGCTGATGCCTGCTGCTTCGTGGCATCGATTTCACCGGCGGCCGACGAAGCGAGTGCCTCGGCCTCGCCCTTGGTCTTGGTGAACGCTTCCTGCGTCTTCTTGGCCTGGTCCTCGGCCATGCTGGAGGCCGCCTGCACCTTCTCGTTCGTCAGATCCTGGGCTTCCTTCTTCTTCTTGTCGAACAGACCCTCCGCCTTGCTGCCGAGGTTCTTCAACGACGCTGTGTAACGGGACGCACCCCAAACCGGAATTGTAACGGAAAGTGGACATTCAGTGACCTCGTATTTCAAACATTATACGGCTGCTAGAATTCATTTTTTCGGGCCACCCCGACACGCGGGTGCGTTTGTTTACAAGTCAACAGAACCGGAAAGCGATGCCCCATCAACGTGCTACGAATTTGTTACATTCCCTTGAGAGTTGTGGTCGTCTGCGCAGTAGCAGGGAAGGCCACCGCCATAAAATAGTGTGGCACACATACACACCGGTGGGTTGTGATGTTGTGAGCCGACGTGTCGCTCGCTGATGTCATCCGAACAGCGCGCGTGGTGAGAAGCAAGCGCGATGCAAACCGCGCCAAGGTCGGCGACGACGATGATGTGTCGATGACGATCGGGAGCTGCTGGGAGCGGAATACGGGATACAATATACCCCGAGCCAGGCACCGTACACACAACGGAGCACATTCCCGGCTTCGCTGGGAGTTTTATGGGGGGTGTGCCCTCCAACGGGCACGCTGCTGGCTCGTGCTAGTTCTTCGCCACTACTCACAACGGCGCCCATCTGACCCCACTGGGGAGCTGACTCATGTAGTTCAAAAATATTATTCAAACAAAAGAACAGGTTGGAATCTCGCCAGAGCAACGCTAATCAATGTTGTGCAGTAAAGTGTAAACATTTCCATCCGAATGGAGCGGATGTAGGCGCGAGAAGCAAAAGGTCGTAGGGTTTTCGAAACACAGCGACCGAAAACGGACATTCCAACGGACGCTGTCTGATGGTAGCAATTGAGGGTCAGATTTTGGAGCACATTTGGTAGATCTGAGGGCATATAATAATCGAAGCTACATCAAAATCAATCTGAAATAGACTCATCATTATTACAGCCAGCCTAACCAACCAAAAAGAAAAACAGAAACGAACACTTAATGCAGCAAGCCACCGGACCCGGCCGACTACGGCCAGAGTTCCGTTTTTAGCCGGCGATGATGTTGGAGGTGGTTTGCACACGAACGCGATGGGCGATGATGTCATACGCAGTGCGCTACTTGAGACGTGCTGCGCTGATCGTCTTCACAACCTCAAGCCTCTTGAAACACGGGAAACCTCTCTCGCATTTATGCTCCGCTTTTCACTACTCTTCACAAGTACGTCCGGCCGTTTGCAGGAAGACCGAATGGCCAATCGAAACTGTGCAGGGACCGCAACATTTGAAATGGAAATAGAGGCCAACCGGAGTGATGTCTGAACTCCTGAACTTCTCTTGACCGTGCCCGGACCGCGGTTCCTTTCGGACAGATGTTCCCCGTCGGACCGGTCGATTGCCTCGCCCTTGCAGTTGTCCTTGGCGTGTGGATCGGCGGCGATGGAGTGCAATGTTTTATGTAACTCCAAATGTTAGTTATTTACTGCGAGAAGCCAGCCCTTCCCAGGAAGTGTTCCGGCTCTTGATATCGCTACGCTCAGGATCGCTCGTAGCGACTTTGTTGCGCGCGAGATGATTTATTTTTAACCCGTGCCGGACGGATTACTGCAGGATGAGAAGATAGGTTCTCGGCCATTATTTCTCGTGTGTTTATACCGGCGGTCTCGTTCCGCTTCGCTGTACCCGCTGAGCCGTGCGCCAGAATATCACAAATCTCGCTAAATCAACAATTCGCTGTATCTGCAGACGGAATTAACTCGAATGAAGAGCTCACTGAAAAGGGGCATCCTTGAGTAGGCATTTCGGTTCATTACAAACGAACACACGGGGCAAACGAGAGTGCTTACACGCCTCAATGAACCGTTTGGAAGGAATGTTAAAAAATCGCATGTCATTACAATTTCAAAACAGAAACCAAGCGGCGACCGGATGTCGGTCAAACCACACACACCTTTCGGGGCAAAAAAGCATCGGAAATCTTTGCAACGAATATGCTGCGAAAGGAATTCCGGACTGCATCGGGTGGGGATTAATTTGAAGGCAGTAATCGCTGCCACGAGGCGTTACTTAACCACAGCCAGAAGCCTTACTCTATAGCAGCGTTTCAGTCGCTTAGCAAATTCCAGGGCTCTGACTTCATCACGGCCCAGCGCTACATTATCGATTGTAGAACATTCTTTTACAGCATTGCGTCTGAAAGTCAGACGAACAACGCTCCGATGGCATGATAATAAACATTCTCCGCCACACCGGAATCAATAATTTTCTTCCAGAACTGGAGCAGCAATGTGCCGCCATTGGGAGGAAGAATTGTTTGCCGGACACGACTCTCAGTCTCGTGGGTTTGAATAATAAACGGGTTAACCGATCCTGGTACTATCGACGCCAGGGACTAATAGAGAAGCTTATCGGTGGCACAGTTAAAGCGTTTTAATGTTCGACTCTGTTGACAACTTACATTTGGCTCCTCCTGCGGCGTCCAAGAAAAAAGGGTGATGGATTCCAAAAAAACACAGTCATGAGTCAAAATATGGGGCAGTAATGATGTTGTGAGTGACACAGATCTTTGGAAAGGCGTGGAGGTCGCGCAAGTCGCAGCAAAAGAAGCAAGATTTAATCAAATTATAATAGCATTCAGCAATTACCGAGCCCTGATCGAGGGACCGGACGACAGATCGCTGATAGGACCACGGACCATCGGCACACAGGGGCCACCGAATTAGTTGACCCCCCGCTGTAGTTGGAGCATGACCACTCCACCACCACCGCAGCTTCCTTCGCCCGCTCCGGAAGAGGGGTGGTGGCTAATGAAGCGCGCATGATTCGAATTCCAAAAGACGCGACACGATGGCGGCGCGCATGTAGCGGCCGCCACCGCCATCAGTAATCTTACGAAACGGGACACAGAACGGCGGGGTGGTGGGGGAAATGCCATCAAAACATCTCCCAGGGCGTGTAAACGTGTGTTGTGTGGAACGGAAACGCCACCAAGGGACCGACCGAGAGCGAGGATCGATTAAAAATTCAAATCCATCCAAGCGCCGAATTCGGTCGGTTGACGACGATGGCCTCGCGGCGCCGCCGCATACCAAGTGGGGGGACCAGGAGGTTGGACTTTGGAAACTTTGAGGCATTCTTGGGGTGCAGAAAATAAACGAAAACGATGCGATGCGTAATAAGAAGCGTCGCCGCATCGAAATTGCACAATAAATTTGAAACTTCGCTGCGCCGGGACTCATCTTCGCTTCACTTTCACTCACCGGTGATTCCGCTGAACATTTTCTGGCCGGCACTTCTGGTGACTGGCGCGGGGTGGAGGCGTGGAAAACGTTGGCCTTGAACCGGCTCTCGCACGGGGCACGCGGGACCGCGGAAAAACAGGGGCACTTCTCGAGAGCAGCTGCGCTTGCTGCCTTTTTTTCGCCAACTGCAACTTCGCCGCACACACGCGGATCCCTCACTCGCGCGTTCCCTTTTTTCTGCGCCGCAACAAACGCACCGAGCACAAACACACACGCAAACGATGCACGTGGGCACGGTGGCACGGGGACACAGGGGGGTCTAATGGCGTCGTCCTATCTTTTTTCTCTCCTCTTCTTCGGCACCACAAACTGTCGCACAGATACAGTACGGCGTCGTGTGTGTTGGTCTTGGACCCAAACTGGTTTTTCAGCTTCTGGTTGGGGATGATGCTGAAAAATCGAAACGCAAAAAGGTGGTTACTGTGCGGGGTTTCCTCTTTTCTCGGGATGATTCGAACTTACTAGCGCTTCTCGCGAGTACGGTTTTGAAAATGCGTCTCAACGGTCCGAGCATTTACGAACAACTGCGAACGGGCCGCGAACGATTGGACCTCGACTCGCGGGCATCCGCGACGAGTGTGACGCGAAGCCGCGAGTCGCGCATGACGCTTCCTTCTCTGTCAGGACGGCGCATCGGCGTATGTGTCTATCGCAGTCCCTCACGAACACGATTCTTGCGAGAGCGCGGCCGCTACATCAAAGGGTTAAATTCTCCCAGCGGGCGCTTTTCCAGTGAGATGGGCCACCGAAGATCGGTAAGTTCACTCCGGAAAACGTGCAACCCAAGTGAGAAAAGATGACGAACCTCTAAGGGCGTGTTCTACTATTAGGGTGATCAGTGTTTTGAAAACTAAATCAGTCGCGTAAACGTAAGAAAACGCTCCCTAATTGGGTAGACATGTGGCAATTTAAATTCCACAGCATGCTGCGGGCCGACCGCTTGTTGACAGAGCTAGGTTCTACAAGTGTCCCGAGTCGCCACAACAAACCGAGCGTGGCGTCTCCATCACCAAACTCCTTGCCTAGTCACGTGGTCAGACGGTTTGTTTGCATTTTCGAGTGCCTTAGAAACGGACCTCAAAACATTCCAGCCCGCACAACGTTGCCCCTGGCAACGTATCAATGGCAGCGGTTGCCATATTTACAAGCGCTCAACAACAAAACATTTTGCTTGATTTGTACGACGCGGACGACGACGTTTGGCGCAGGGACTCGGCTTAATTTAGTGTTTCATCAGAGAAAATCACACTAAATGGCATGTGTTCGCCCGCCATCGCGTAGCGGATGTTTCTGTGCAGCAGTATGGAGCTAAGCCTGTATGGTTCGCAGGTGAGAAGAGGGAAATAGTGGCGATGGAAAGCTTGCCCACTGCCCAAAACAAGGTAGGTCATGGTGCGCCATTACGTTTGACATGCGATCCTTTTTTTTCGGTGCTGCCGATTTTTGACAGATCAGCCTAGCAACGCGCGAAAAGCCGAACAACACAAACCAAAGGGAGCGCCCCGGGTCGGCACTGCAGCAGCACAGCACCAACCGGCCATACTCGGGGCCCGGACCCCACGCCATCCGGCGTCCGCTTTCGGCCGACAGCACACAGTACGCGCGCCACCGGAAGCGCCCGTCGTCCTGCGGGAGCCCGAGTACCGGTAGCCGACTGACCTCCCCGTTCCACCAGCTCTCGAAGCGAAGCACCTCTTCGTCGAGTTTGCTGTTGAAACATTTGCTCACCGAACCGACCTCACGCTACTGGGAATCGAAAGTGCCCCCGAAGCTGGGTGGCCACGGACCGCCAGCAAACGCGGAACGTGTTGGCCAACTCCGCCGTCAGCAAACGCAATCGTCCCTCAACTCCAAAAGCAAACCCCGCAAACGATCGACGAGCGGTGGCGGTAGTAGCAAGCGGCCCCAGAAGCCAGACGATCATCGGAGTCGGCGGGCTAGACGTAGAAACAGTTCCGAGGAGGAGGAAGAGGAGGACGAGGAGGAACGAGAAAGCAGCATGGACGAGATGGACGATACACAGGAGTCGAACAACGAGGCCGAACTGGAGGGCATATGGCGGGGTAAGCCGGCCGAGCGGGCGGCCGACAAGAAACGGTCAGCTCCGTTGCCGATGGTCGCGGTACCGCTGCACCGGAAGCAAGGATCGGGCACGGGAGCGAAGAAGAACAACAACGTGTCGCCGGAGAAGAAGGCCCGAAAGATGGATCTACCCGGCCGGGTCAGCTTCAGCTCGAACGATCCGTACGAGATCGATTACAGTGACTTCGAGGAGAACGAATTTCACAGTCTGCGGGCGAGTCAGCCGAAGCCACCACGGAAAGCGGTGAAAGTGTCCAGCTTGAAGGGCGGCTTGGATCAGAAACCAGCGCCGCCCTTCGGTGGGTCCAGCTACACGGACGAGCAGCTGCTGGAGGAAGTGACGGTCCGGTTTGGTGGCGTTAAGTTTGAGGATGACCTGACGACCAGTACGTCGGGCTACGACACAAAGTGTGACGATGGTAAGGGAGCTCTGGCCAAGCATGGCCAAGCGAGCCCACCGTCTTCCCAGGCCGTCTGTGGTGTGAGCGAATCGAACCGAATCATCGAAGACTACAAGAAGGAAATCGAGGACCTTAACCGACGGCACGATATGGAGCTACGGTTGGCGGTACACCGTCCCCCGGACGAGGACGACGCCGGAGTGCTGCTGAGTTCCGGAGCGAAACCGTACGATCCGAAGTGTTTCACACCCTCGGAGACGCCCGAAGATATGTTCACGTCTTCCACGAAGGCCGCCGAGAGTACGACCGAAGACACGGACGTGGAGCTGGACCGGTCCTGTGACCGACGGCCAGCTAGACTGCTGGAGAAGAACGTCATCAACGAGTACTACGAGTGTATCAACGAGATCATCACCGAACAGTCGCCTTCGCGGCGCCCACAACGGACGCACCCGACAGACCCGACGCCACCGGATGCCAAGGAGGTGGCCTCCATTCAGCGCAACCTAAACAACGAATCCTGCGCCAAGACCGGCCCCAAGGAGAAACAGTTCGGCGGTTCGTCATCCTCCTCCGGAGGGTCACCGGGCGGCAAGTCGGGAAAGTCGGGCACGGGCGACAAAAACCGGCTGGACTCCGGCGCAAACCCGGTGATCAAGAATTACTTCAAGGTGAAGGAACAAAACATTGTATCCGATAGCAGGAGCAGCTTGGCGAGTGGCAGCGCCGGCAGCAGCAAGTCCATCGGGGGGCAGCCCAAAAATGTGCTGCTTTCGAAAAGGAATGCGAAAGAAAAGCCCAAGTCCGCCGACACGCACAAGTCCATTCTGCGTAACGCCAAGAAGCAGAACAACGGTGCCAATGGGACCGGCGGTGGCTCGCGGAAGTACTCCGTCGGTCTGTGTCGTGAGGATAGCAACATTTCCGAGTTTCACATGGACAAAGTCGTCAGCTGGATGTCCTGCAACGAGGACACGTTTCCGGTGAACACTGATGTGACGGCCACGCTGGACGAGGGCCGCGACGAGCTGCCGCGTAAGAGTGCCACAAGGATCAACAGTTCTCCGGTGACCACAGACACCACCGCCGATACGTCCGAACGTCCACCACCGGCGTACAGTGCCACGTTTGCGGACGCCAACCGAGATCCGGAGCGTCACGAGCAGGCCACTATCAGTAGTGTGCAGTCGAACTTTGACGAGGATTCGGTTGTCAGCAGCAGTGCCAAACAAAAGTCTGGTAAGTGGAGTCACTAGTCTAGATCTAGTAGGCAGACAGCGGGGAAAGCTCCATGGGCATCGTTGATCTAGTACACTTTGCACGTAGAGCTATGCAAGCGCGCTACACGGTTTTACACATTTGTTCCATACCTTTTTGCCCAAATCGTAAGTTATTTAGTATGTTTTCCGGTAGCAGCCTGATTAGTCTGGTTCCTTTGCTAGGTAAACCCGTTGCCCATTTGGCGGAGAATGTAAAATAATCCCCAACGTCCTCTAGATTTTCAAGCACTCAAGCACGAAGTCGAGTATCGGCTGAGCAACATTCTGGACTGCACCGACTCGCAGGCCAGCTCGGGCTGCGAAGGGGACCCCGCGGGCCAGCAGAAGAGCAAAGCAAAGGATCTGTTCTCGTACCTCGACCAGGTGGAGCGAAAGTGCGGAAAGGTGGTCTACAAAGGCACCACCGGCAGCAGTGCGCTCGGACCCTCGGATTCGGAGCGCTCGGAGATGGAGTTTGCGGCCGAGCCGGACTACATCGAGGCGGTGCCCAAGTGAGCGCCTGCATGAGCAGGATTTATCGGTGGACACTGTTTGACCCCCTTTTCTTGCCCCTACTTTTAGAATGACCGACCTTTTGGAGCTTCCACCGCATCAGCTTGCCCGACGGGTGATCAAACTGTCGCTCCGTGCCAACGAGCTTAGCAACGCGATGCAACTGTCCAAGGATCACATCGCCAACGTCAAGGCGGACAAGGTGAAGGCAATACGGACCGAAAAGTGTGCCCTGCAGGGGAAACTGAAAGAGCAGAAGAAGCACTACGAGGACATTATCGGCCGACACCAGGAGTTTATCGATCAGCTGATCAAGGATAAGTCCGGGCTGTGCGAGAAGGTAACGCAGCTGACGCGCCGGCTCGACTCGCAGAACCAAAGCTGGGAGCACCGGCTGAAGACGGAACTGGAGCGGGCCCGGGACACGGCGCTGGCGGCGGAAAAGATTCGCCGCGAGAAGTGGGTCCGGGAGAACACGAAGAAAATCAAAGAGCTCACCGTGAAGGGGCTCGAGCTGGAGATCAACAAAATGACCGCCACGCACCAGAAGGAGATTGCCGAGCTGAAGCGCCAGCACAAGGACGAGCTGGTGTGTGCGCTCGGCGAGCTGAAGCTTCAGTACGAACAGAACGAGGCGGACGTTCGGGCAGGGTTGGTGAAGGAACGCGAGACGATCCTCGAGCGCGAACGTCAGGCTCTGCTCGAACGCTTCGACCGGCAGGTCACGGAAGAGCGGACCATTTTCGAGCAGCAACGCCAGCACCTGCTCAGCGAGTTCGACCTCGAGAAGGAACGGCTCCAGAAGGAGGCCGCCCGGAAGGCCCAGTACGCCGAGGCTCAGCTGGAGGAGCTGAAGCGCGAGAACAGCAAAAACCTGGACTTTGCCCAGAAGGAGTACGTGCAAATGCTGAAGCAGCGCGAAACGAAACACCAGGACGAGCTGACCAAGTTGCAGAAGCATTTCGAGTCGGACTTTGCCATCTGGAAGCGGGAACACGAGCGAAAGTCGAAGGGCGAGCTGGAGGAGCGTGAAAACGCTATCCGGGGCCAGTGCCGGGACGAGCGCAACCAGCAGATCGATCTGATCGTGGCGAAAGTGACGGCGGAAACCCAAAAACAGGAGCAAGAGTTTGACACTAGAATGAGGTAAATGGCGTTGATTGGCGTCCTCGCTGGAGACTAACGTTTTCTTTTCCGTAGCCGGCTGAAGGAGAAACACGAAGCGGAACAGAAAGAGGCGGAAGCTGCCGAAGCGTTGCTGAAGCAAAAGTATCAGGACTCGCGGGTGAAGCTAGCCGAGGCGGAAGCGACGATTCAGAACATGAAGGCATCGGCCAAGCAAACCGATCTCCAGCTGAGCCACGCCAAGAAGCTGTGCGACGATCTGCTGCGCGAGAAGGAAACGATGCGCGACGAAGCGCGCCGTGAGGTGCAGAAGGACATGAGCAATATGCAGCGCGACAGGGAGCGTGAAATCGAACGAATTTACTGCAGGTACGGATACGGTTTTGGCCACTTTTGGGCACTTCCGATTGGTAACTTTCGTTCACTGTACACCCCCTACCAGAGTTCAGCAAGCGATCGACAAGAAGGATGCCACCATATCGGCGCTCCAGAAGGAGATCGCTGGGCTGAAGGAACGATGCCTGAAGCAGGACGCCATCATTCGCCAGCAGCGCATAGACTATTGTATAAAGTAGACCCACCGACGAAGGCAGCGTAAATGTTTTGTTTTTATCGATGTATTATGACTTTATATTTTGTAGACGGAAGTAGTACGTTGTACGATACATAAAAAAACAAAACTTTATAAGCTACAGCTGTCTACACCTAGTATTGCTTCCAGCGGTCCTTTGGTGGACCGTTTTGCCCGCCCTAAAGTATGCCGAAAATCAGTTCTTCAAGAGTCTTTCGCGTTGACCACCTTCATCTCGCCAATGTCGATCTTAATGTCCTTCAGTGTTGCCAGAAAGGGATCAGCTGAGGCCTGTTGGGACGTGTTCGGGACCGTCTTGGTAATGACCACCACATCCGGATGGTTGTTCGGTGCTTTCGCAAGGTTCTTCGCGAACGACACGTATTGCTGGCCGTTCGGGGGCTGTTCCTGTTCGAGCTTCTCCAGATCGATCAGAATGCGACGCACGGGCTTGGCGTCGCTGTCACGTCCGCGTCGAATCATTGGCGTGAGTTGGTCGGGGAGTGACCACCGCCGTCCCTCACAGTTCGGCAGTAAAGTTTCTTGGAGGATGAGCTTCAATTCGAAACAAATATATATCATTTTCAAGCTACTTCTGCAAGTTAGTTTTTCCCTTTCGAAGATGGAATTGACGACTGTTTTAGCGAGTGTCCAGAGCAGATCAAATTCCCCCGAAGGTCATTCGTGATCAACACAAACAGGTTTCGGGGATTTTTTAGCAAGTGATTTTAAACTTCTTAGAACCCCTCTTTAGGTATTCTTTCATTCTTCTTCACGCACAGTAGAGCTTCGGATTGATTGTACCAGCAAAACCAGGTTTCTTATCAATTACGTTACGCCAACAGCAGAATCGCGGCATCAGGAACAACGTCGACGGCTCACCAAGGGTCAGTTTGCTTTGGTCCATCATCAGCATCATGTGTAGAACTGCGAGAACTCTGTTCATTGCATCACTGCTTCTGCTGAGTATTGGTGCTTTCGGTCAGCAAGCATCCTTTTCGTACGATCTCCCGAGGGATTTCTTTAGCAGAACATCGATGGATGGTAAGTTAAAGCATTTTCAGGTCACAATAGTATTCACAGCATTGTGATCTCATCTCAATAGATTGCATAAGAAGATTCTATTCGAAGCCAGAAGAATTCCATTCAAAGCATGAATCTGATAGTGACTCTCGTGTGTATCGTGAATTTCAGCACATGGTAGGTACTGAGTGAAAATCATTTGAACATTGCTTAAATGATGCCACTTCTTTAGGTGATCATTGGTAGGATTGAGCCAAATGGAACATTCACCTATTTTTGTGGTGCGTCGCTGATAACCCATGAATTCGTACTGACTACAGCCTATTGTGTGGATGAGGAGTTCACGTAAGGTCCCGAAAAAGTTTCATCGAAAACATGAATTCAATCTTGAGTTGAGTATTTTTCAATTCCAACTTCTCCGATGCAGAGGTGTTCCGAACACGGTGAAAATTGGAGACACCGATCTCGCGAGAGAAGAGGATAACGAATATGCACAACACGTCGGAATCGGCCGCATTATTGTGCACCCGCGGTTCAGAAGATATAAGTTCTACTTCGATATAGCATTGATTCAACTGGCAGAGCCCATCAGATTCTCGGCGGCAGTCTGTCCGGCGTGTCTGTGGCGAGAACCTTCGCTACCTCCTGAGCCAATGGATGCCATCAGGCTCAAACGTAAGGGTTTTGAAGAAACCTTGACGTTGATGCGGGTGAGGTTAGGCAAGATTGAGCAGTCTAGTTGCAACGAGCAAATAAAACGATCTTTGGTTTTGACGAACGGATTACGAGACGATCAGTTCTGTATGAACCCGAACTATCTGTTTGAAGCCTCCGAGGGTGACATAGCTGCACCGATCGACGTGAAACGGCCAACTGTGGGAGGCTTTGTAGTTCCTCTAGTCGTGGGCACCGTATCATTTCACCGTACACGACCGACCGGCAGAGCCGATCGAAGTCTATACTAAGATCAGTTCTTACATCGATTGGATCGAACGGGAGGTGAACCAAACTTTGACCGGTGAAGGTAAGCCTAACCTACATGATAAGAAACAGTGGCAAAAGCCCTTATATTGTATTGCTTTCAGAATGTTCGAAACATTTGAGCTGCTTTGGGCCCCAAAACAGTACAGTCACTATAGCTGATTTTCCAAGACACAAGTCGCTTCAGCGGTTTGGTTTAATCTGGAACGACACTGCGCCGTCCCTGTACGATTGTGGAGCGACGCTGATCGACTACCAGTATCTGCTAACGTCCGCATCCTGTGTCACAACCAACCGCGGCGATCCATTGTATGTTTCTTATGATGGCAAAGAACGTATCGCCGTCGAAGAAGTTTATGTGTCCCCGAGCTATATTCGAGGACGTCCAGAAAACGACGTCGCTCTCCTGAAGATAGCAAAGTTCACGAATAAAAAGGTACATCGCCCGTCCTGCCTTTGGAACCGTCATACTGACGGCGAATGGAGCACCCATCCTGTAGTTAGCGCATACGGACCATCGGAACCGCTCTTGCCATCGGACTCCTCGCAGGGGGTGAACAGAACCATCTCGATTAGACCTAAGCACACAAAAGATTGCAAAGCCGATGAACTTCGCGGTAGTGATTTGATCCGCTGCCTCAATAGAGTCCAGAAGGTGCCGCCACTTTGTTCGGTGAGTTACGGTTGTAACGGTCGTAGATCTTTGCTGAGTCACTTTTGCTTTTCCAGATGGACTACGGAGCCCCGGTGACCAATGATAGAGGTAAACCAGAGGATCCCAACTACATCTATGGCGTAGTATCATCGCTCAATGAGGGTTGTGAATCAAAATTAATTATTACGGACGTTTCGCCGCACATCGTTTGGATTGAAGATACCATCATAAGCGGACGATACATATTTTCAGACACGAGACATCGATCCCTGGTGCCCATAACATTACGGTTTAATTAGCCTACTAAGTGCTGTGCTATTATAACAAACGCATATTTTTCCATTTTGGATTGGATTAGGTTAGCTTGGGTCACCGCAAATACTGGGTTGTTCAATAAATTCGGAGCGTCGATAACAGACGACGCTGCTACGAGCCTAATTTTTTTTGTTACATTGGTACACTCTTCATATGAACGTATGTGAAGTTTCATTTCAATCAGTCACTTAATGTTTTTTACATGCCATTTAGAATCGACGTGTAACAGTATTTTTTGCAACGGAAAAAAACCAAGTATCGTGCAGTGATTTATGAGCGAATGTTGAAAGTGTATAAGGACTCTTCGCTTTCAGTTAGTACATTAAAAGGTGGTTTCTGGATTTAAACGTGGTCGTACAAGCCTTCAAGCCGATCCACGTCAAAGACGCCCAAAAACAGACACAGCTCTTGAAATCGTAGAAAAAATACAGCAGCGTATTGGAAAATCGTCGAGATACTGAAAGAGATTTAGTATAATGTCTAGCCATCTCATTGAGCAGCAGTATAACCAATATCAAAATGAAATTCGTAAATTGGCTTCTCATTGGAACAAGTGTATTGCTGTTCAGGGAGACCGCACTGAAGAGGGTATTTCAACCCATAAAATTGTGTTTTTCTTATTGAACCTCAAAACTGATTTAACAACCCAATACGGTAGGCTAAGGCTTCGTACGAAGAAGGCAGCACAAATGATTTGTTTTTATATATATGACTTTATATTTTGAATCACATCAAACGGAAGTAGTACGTTGTACGATACATAAAAAAAACAGAACTTTATAAGCTACAGCTGTCTACACCTAGTATTGCTTCCAGCGGTCCTTTGGTGGACCGTTTTGCCCGCCCTAAAGTATGCCGAAAATCAGTTCTTCAAGAGTCTTTCGCGTTGACCACCTTCATCTCGCCAATGTCGATCTTGATGTCCTTCAGTGTTGCCAGAAAGGGATCAACTGGGGCCTGGGACGTGTTGGGGACCGTCTTGGTAACGATCACCACATCCGGATAGTTGTTCGGTGCTTTCGAAAGGTCCTTCGCGAACGACACGTATTGCTGCCCGTTCGGGGGTTGCTGCTGCTGGGGCGGATCCTGTTCCTGTTCGAACTTCTCCAGATCGGTCAGAATGCGAAACACGGGCTTGACGGCGCCGTCGGTCTTGCTGTCCGGGACGTCCGCGTCGAATCCTTGGCGCGAGTTGGTGCGCTTGACCGTAAAGTTTGGCCGCCCGTGCGAGATCAGCAGTTTGCGTGCCGTACCCGACGCCGCGCTCCCGTCATTCCAGCGGTTGAGCGGACTTTTCGTGTCCTTCGTTGCCTTCTCGAAGACGTTGGTGCGTTGTCCGTTGGCAGGGGGCGTCACAACCGTTGGTGAGGCCGGTTTCGGGCCCCGTGGTGATGCTGGTGGTGGAGGGGACGCGGCTGCCGCTGCCGTTAGAACCGGAACCGGTTCAAGCAGCGAGACCGGCAGCTTGGCGATCGGTTTCGATGTTTCCAGTATGTCCGTGTGGCTCACGCTGCTACCCGCCTTGGTCAGGGTTCGGATCTGGGAGGGTCTTATCGAAGCCGTTCCACTGCGCACCTGCGGAGACAGCAGCTCCTTCGGAGTCGCCGGTGAAGACGTGCCACCGGTTGAGCTACCCGTACCGTTCGACGTTGTGTCGATGGTCAGTGGTTCCATTTGCTTCGCCAAGTTGTTCGAAGGCCTTGGACTATCGGTAAAGCTACCGATCGAGACGATTACCGTTCGATTGGCCGCAGGATTGGACGGAGGCGACACAGTTTTTGCGTACGGACCGCCGATACGGGCCTGTGTTCTTGTGTCTTTCACCCGTGGCAGGGTATTTGAGTACGCATGGCCATTCGCTGGTTTGCTGAACGGGCCCGGGGAAGCAGCCGGTGTCGTTCTGGGTGAAAGGACCACCTTCGGGGAGGCAGTTCCATTGGCTTTGGGGAGTGTGCTGGATGCCGCTGGAACACCATTCGTGAACATAACCGTGCTGCTGGTCACTGTCGTGGGAACAGTAGTAGCTTTCGGGGAAGCTACTATGGGACTAGTGGTGGTCTGAGTGGCCACAGCCAATGGAGACTTCGGTGGAGTGTTCATGCTCTGAGCTGTCTGACTTTTCACCGAGAGGCCGTTACTTTTGTCCGTTCCGTTGGTAGCCTCAGGACGGCTCGGATAAACGGTAGGTACAATTTTGATCGAACTAGAAGCTACACTCTGAGGCTTCACACTGTCCGCAACAGGCGCCGGTGACACTGGAACACTTTTCTTCCACGGCGTAGGGCTAATGGTAATTGCCGTTGGCTTTCCATTCGAAAGGGGAGCCTTCGTGGGTAACGCGATCCCATTGGCTGCCGGTCGCGTTGCAGGACCGTTCACTTTCTTTACCGCCACAGGACTTGGTTGCGTATTTGCGAAGACCGCCCCACGCTCCCGGTCGATCACGTCGACAATCGTCTTCAGTGGGTTCTCCACCCGCGGGGTATCGTTGACCGGCGAAACCGATGGGCCGTTCACTTTGAGCTGCACTTCGCTGCGCGTAGCTTCGATCGCCCGTTCGATTTCTTCGTTTTTCGTCCCGTCTCCCGCCTCCATGTCCTGGCGTTTGATCTTTCGCTTCAGCGTGCTGCGCAGTTCCGCCTGCAGGGCATCCTTCATCACGTCGATCGCCTTGTCGTCGGCCGGGGTCACCGGAGAATCGCACGATCCTTTGCCATTTTCATCCAAAACACCCTAAAACGAACGAAAGTAAAAGGTTAGCTATGTTTAGAGGCCTTCGAAAGGATGGTAAATAGGACATGGGATAGTGATGGCTATAAAGGCAAGGCAAAACCGTTTGTCCTTTATACATATCGATAATAACCCCCATTACTGTCAACGTTATACGCTGACCGAGTAGGAAAAAAGCGCCCGAGGTTACGTGACCTTTATTTGCTTTAGTCACTAATGTAGTTAGTTAATTACTGTATGTTTATCCAGTTATCGAGTATACGTTAATTCTTCGCCAGAAACCACAGCACACCCCGGAGGCTCCGGGTGTCATTCAAGAAAAAATAAATACCACACTCTGCGGTTAGAGGTGGCCCGGCTGGCCGTTCCTAGTGGCCCGGGTGTGGCCACACCCGATCGGCAAAATGCAACAACAACTGTGCAAGCAATGCATCACCCGCCGGCAACGTCACTTAACGCTGACAAGCGCCGGTTGTTGGACGATCGACGTGATTCATGTTCGTTTAAGTTTATGCCGCGTTCGGCGGTAAAGTTTCACGCTAAAAATGATATTCCATTTTACGTTCCTTCTTAAGGGGGTGGCATCCCCGTCCGCGAAAGGAAAAAAAAGCTTTATCGATTGTTCTCATTCGCCGATTATCGGGCCGACGGTCGGCCACTCTTGCCGGGCCGTGATAGGAATGGTGGAAAAATGTCGCAACATTCCTAGGTTTTTTGCGTCTACCACTTGCCGTGCCTTATCAGCGCACCCCCGAGGCATTATCGATGAGAGGTGGAGGTAGAAGGAAACAAGAATGCGTGCGTCATTCCAACCTTTAACCGTCCCGGGGTCCGGCCCGGGGTTTCGTTTTGCTTGTATCCTGGTTACTGAACATAAAATTTAAGACGAAATCGGTCGCCTCTGCGGTCGTTTATGAAATCACGCATAATGTTGTCAAACATTAAACGCAAAAACCCGTTTGATGAAATCATCAACCGAACGATCATGGATGAGATGAAGATGGTCGAAGCCATCAGTAGATGATCGCGCATTCAACTGGAGACAACCATTTTTCTATTGCTTTCGACAACGATCATCATCGAAAAATGTAGGTTAAGGAATGTATAATATGAACACCCCTAAATAATTGCATAAGAAATGTCTCTTTTTGGCCGTACAGAAAGCATTGCAGCATTTTCGCAGCTACCATTGTTTCTATCTCTAATTTCGAGATGAAAATTATAATTTGCGGCGTCTCCTCACGGGGACAATCATCATCCGGGAGTCGGTGTCGCCATCGTCAAACATTGTTACCCCCTTTTTCAACACATCTCGACGGTGTCCCGGAAAAGACGGCACAGCTCTCTTTCTCTTGCTCTCTCTCTGATCGTGGTGACCTCTGGCCACCGGTACGGGCGCCGCTTCCGGAACCGGAGTCTTTGTATTTTTGCAAGCCCGGCACAAACCGGCGCAACGTGACCCACAATGGGCAAGGCAATACTTTGCATCCAATGGGTAAGATGGCAAGATCTGAGAGACTGGAGTTTCCGACAGCGACATTCCCATGCCGGGGGCGGCGGCCGGTTGTTCCCACGAGCTTCATCCCATTGTTCATCCCGGTGGCATTGGGAACCCAAAGGTTGGCACTCCCCGGCGCGCGTTAGGCGTACTAAAAGGCCCCGCGCCGGCCACTAATTGTGCTAAGTAGCACTCTAATCAGCAGCACAAACGCGCCCGTTTTCTCCCACCGATTGATGGCTTTCCAGTATAATTGATGCCTAAAAATCGCTGGTCAGCCAGGGGCCCCGGGGAGCCGCTGCGCAGGGTAGAAAATATGAGGCAGGCAACACGGTCAGTTCCGTCCATCTGGCGGTCCCAGCACCACAATATTAGAAGCCTTATCGACCGTTTCTCCATCTTTATCAATAATTCGATAACGGACCCCCGCATTACCACGTCGGCGGCACACCATCACCCCGTTTGGAGTTTGGAGCTACCATAAAACGGCTTCAAGGCCGCACGGGGCTCAAATCGAGCTCGGGGAAGGCGCTCGAACCATCTCAATTATCTCAGCTGGATAAACACAAACAGCCACCGCACCGCCTCCCGATCCCTAACACCACGACGCGCCCCGTCAAAGGTTGACGTCAGCGGCTCGCAAGCGGGGGGGAAGGTTAGCTTACTTGCGGTCGGAACTTATTTGCATGCGCGGATCTCGGAAGCGCATCTCACGGCTAGTGGCAAAACCGGATCGTGCCAACAAACCGAACCACGGCAACGTTACGTTTCGGTACGTGTTTATGAGATAGCTCGTCGGTGATAGCGATTACACTTCGCTCCACAGGTTTCGAGTGCAATCCTCGAGAAATCCTTAAGCCCTCCTCATGGCTACCGATTGCTGTCGATCGTGTTACATTGGCTTCAATAAAAAGCAAAAAAGCCGCCAGTCTGTTAACACGTGTGCCCTATAAAAACCCCTGACCGCTCGAGGCGGCCGCCTTGAAGTCCCCACATCTCCCTGGGGGCACGTACCGGCCACCGTTTGTCGGCTTATAAAAAGGGTGGCATTAGGTGCAACAAAATAAGGCGCAAACAAACTAATCGCGTATATAGCGGGTGATCTTACGTTCGATCGTTGGATGAAGCCCGGTGTGCTGCGATCGTTCGTTTTCGTCGGTTTCAGGTTGATTCCGCTACGGATGGCGGCCATCAGCTGGTCGTTAAAATCCGACTGATCGCCCCCCGGCGAAGTTCCATTCTGGTGTCTCGTTGGCGATGGTGAAGCGGCCCCACTCGAAGGCGTCAGTGGCCCCAGGGAGCTGGTGTGCCCTGGAGTTGGTGGCGGCGGTGGTGGCGGCGGAGTGGTCGAAATCATTGTTTGTCACACCGGATACCGGCAGCGCACTAATATGTGACGCCAATTAGATGCAAATCACGCACCGATGCACAACCGATTTGAAGGACCTCCCTTGGTCACAGTCCTATCCTTTTGAACACAGTCACGTAGATTCACTCCATGTGCGTAGGGTTCGCACGTTAACACCGGGACAGGTTGAGCTCACGACTGGGCCGTGGGCGTACTTTCCCAGCCCGACCCGTCAACCGACCCGATAACGGAGTGGGATTCGGTTCGCATTAAGATAGGGCCGGCCGAGATATCTTATCATTCGCGCCCAGTGTTCGATTTTCGATTTCGACGCAGAAGCGGCCACCCCTGTCGCCCGCCCTGTCCTGTTTCCTGTTTAAAGCACCAGCCGACACCAGCGAGAGCGATCTTAAAATTCCGTGTTTTTGTTCGCCGATTGGGCTCGCGCTTCGAAAGTGGCTGGCGAGAGAGAGAGCCAACCGCGGGCTCCACTTTAACAGTTTTGAAACACAAATCAGCGAAAGTTCGAAAGTCAAAAAAACACACCACAGCCACGGCCCCGTATCGACGCGCCGCGCGCAGGTTAATGGGTTCGGGTTTATTGGGTTACTTTCTTATCCAGTTATTAAGACACCAAACTTCACGGAATCACGTGTTGCCGTTGCGCGAGAAGTAGTAGCGCGCGCGCACTGCGCTGCTGTTGATGCTGCTGCTACGAACCGGTCACGGTGACTGCCGAGTTGTGTCTGGGGTTCGCCCAGCGCTGTGTAGTAGGATCTGCGGCGGACTGTGTCTCGCGGCCGTGGAGTCGCGAGTGAGTAAACTCTCACACACGGTGAGGCCGGTCGGTCCACGGGGTCCCAATAACGGATGACCCTGGTGCCTTACCTCACCCCAACAAGATTCCAGCAAATCAAGCACGTGGTGATTCATCATCAACGTCTGTTTGGTGGATACTGTTTCCGTTGGCTGTTCCACATTGATCCAAAAAACAACAACACGATGGCCAAGTGTTCCGGTGCATTTACCCATCCGTTCGGCCGGCCGGACTCACAATTGGGTGCATTCAAACGTTCTCATGCTGCCAAAGAATGGGCAGCTTCTTCGCGACTCTCTACAATGGCTTCATTTCTATCTATTGAAGCCATCTGAAAAAACGGAAATTTAGAACCCTTTCCTGTTCGCTGACCGCCCCGGGGCCACTCGAGTGGGTATCGTTCATCGGGTATGAATCAACCGGGCGCGATCGTTTCGAGCTGCGTCTCGAACTCGACACTGATAGCGCTTCCCGCTGACCATAGCAGAACGCGACGATTGATGAATATTTTACAAGTGACTCCGTGGTGTGTGAGTCAATGGCTATTAATCATCAGTACGATCGGCGACGATCGTCCAACACACGTTGCTTTCCGGTTCTGCCACAAAGCACGAAGCGCGTTGTGACGTGCCCTTCGACGCAAAAGTAATGCCGTCTACCCGGTGCGACCCGCGGAAAGTAAATCGCTAGCGAAGCAAACTGGCGACACTGCGATTACCTCCTTGCCGAGCTATGTAGAAAATAGAGAACCTTGTCGTTCATTAAGACGTTTGCTAGACAATCGTGAAAATGGCGCCTACGTCTGCAATCGACTGACTACACATTTGTAGATAATAGAAACAATCACCCATCGTGAAGTAGCCATTTCGAAATGGAAAACAGATCGGCAGATGATAAGGATGCAATCATCGTCGATATCTCCCTATCAGTAAATGCAGCTATTTTTGGTATTAAAATCCAATTAAAACCGCCGTCTCCGTGACGCAATCTCCTTCTTTACGGGTAAAAACTGCACACCATAGAAACATCAAATTGAACAGTCTTGGTGGTCATTTAACGGCCATAAAAACCCGCTAAAATTGTAAATCTGACCTTTCCAAAACCGATGCAATACTGTCCCGCGGGCTAAATGTTGTCCCCCTCAGCATATGACTCAACCACGCACAGGTGGATCGAAACGATTTCTGGTTGCGCGCTTAGTTTGGTTTTTTCTTTCTTTTCGTTTACTTTTATCACTTCTCATCGATATTGGAACGACGTAAGACTTCGGGTTGAAAAAGAAACCAAATCCATCATCAACAGGCAGGCAGCACACGCGGGTGATTGGCGAAATATCAGTGAGTCAGCGAATGTGGAGACGCGATCGAGGTACGCAAAGTATGAGAAAAAATCGACCACGCAACATAGGCAAGGTGGGGAAAAACAAACGAACCATTTGAAGCGCAGATGAAGATCAGAAGCATACGCACAGCATACGCGAGCCTTCGTCGGCTCCGCCTAAAATTGAAACAGCTGAGTACCACTCCTTGGGGTTTCTTTGATTTGTTTTGTCTTTCTAACTGTATTTATTCTACTTTGGATACCAACGATAATTGAATGGACGGCTGTGAGCATAAATCATCCCTCCCGACGTCCAGCTCAGTCAGTCGGAAGCCCACCAGACGCGGGGTTGTGTCGATTTATTGCACTGTTTGGGCGATATGATTCACCACGAGACACCGGCACAGTGATAAGATAACTTGCCCGAATTAGTTTTATCAGTACGAATATTTCTCACCGTATTTCGATCGATCGAAGAAAGTTTGCGCACCGAAACGGCGCGTTCCAGATTCGCAGCGGTCAGTTACAGTTCACAGCTCTATTTCCAATCACCGATGGCTTCGGCGGCTTCCTCTGAACGTCTGCCCAACCCGCCACCAGCACCTCCTGTGGTTCCGGCAGCACCGGTTCCCCCACCACCACAACCCCCGGCCGGAAGTAGCTTTTGCGCGGGTGCTCCGAAACGTGTGGTGAAAATCGCAAACCTGGGCGGTGTTCCGGCAGAGGACGCCAACGATCAGCTTTTGGCCGAAATCCGTACCGGGGTTAGCCTGAAACCGACCAAAACCAAAGACCGCAGCTCGGCCGTGATACGGCGAAGAGGAAACTTCAAGTAAAATATGGCGATCGATAGTGCGGATCAACGGTGGAGATAGTTTTAAAAATTCAAACAATAGCAGCCCGTGATGCCACGATCTGAAACATGAATAAACTAAACAAGGAAACGGTTAATTTCACTTTCTGTGATTATCATTTTGAAAGAAATTTTACGCAATTTTCAAATAGTTCTTTGACGCAGCTGAGTGCCCCGAGCCAAACGTCAAAGTTTGACAAAACACAGGGTAGCAAAATTCGCCGATTTTTTGAGAAGCGCTTTTGCTACGACCGAGTGATTGAAACAGTTGCACAAAGGCCGGCGATGCTCGCTGTCTCACTTTCTCGCGCCTGCTACAACGTGTGCGCGAGCAGGCTAGATGCTCTTTCTCGCTTGTGCGCCGGGTTACACTGTTACCAAGGAGAGAGCGAGATGAACATATCTCCCGGAGCGCACGGCGAAAAGCGAAAAGCACACTCACACATTGCTGCACGGTAGCGGCCGCAGCGAGCGAAAGGAAGCCAAAACGGTAATCATCTTCGCAACGACAACGGTGAACAAATCCGAGCAAACCGTAAAATTTAACCCAGAAAGAGGCCCCCAGCAAACCCAGGCCTGCTTAGCACTCCGGTGTTTTCGTAGATCTATTTTGCGCACAAAGTGTCGGATGCGGCTAGCCAAAACCAAGCGCATAAGTGGCCAGAAGCGGGTCTTGTCAGTGGTGCTGCAACGCGCGCGAGCCGTGTGTGTGTGTCTTGAATTTTCGTTGTGCATTCCGCTGTGCCGAGCTATTGTTTTGGAGAGGCCCCGTCGATAACACACACGGCAGAAAATGTGTTACGCACCAGCGAGCTAGGAGCATTGCGCACACACAGCACGCAAAAGGATCTTCTGTTTGGTGCCAAACGGACCGAAAGAGTGAGAAAGCGAGAGAAAAGTGTGCGAAGAAAGAACTCATTTTTAGTATCTGTTGTTTTATGGCACAAGTCAAATCGTGTTTCGTACTCGTTTTTGTTTGAAGACAGAAAGCCCACCGGAATCGTAGCAGAGCATCGAATCATTGGCGTGGCTTGCGCGAACAGTTTTCTAATAAGCGCGCTGTAGAGCACCGGCGGCGAAAGATCCGGAATCGAGCCAATACCAGGAAAACGGAACTCAGAACGTGCCGGGAGTTGAAGAAGTTGCAAGCGTTTTTAATTCCTTCATCGGTAGCAATGGTGTACAATTTCTAACAGGCGATTCCGATTGTTGCCGGATCGACGGACTACAATAGAGACATTCAAAGCGACAGCACACCTAGAATCAGCATCCCGCTCTCGAGAAGTAAACAAAACTTGCCACACGCGACCATGGCGGACATCACATACCCGGCTGGTTGCCGGCCCATCAACGAGGAGCTCGGTCAGGACGAGTTGATACGGCGCCTTAAAACGCTCACGCACACACTGCAGGCGATGGGCCAGGACGAGGGCATGTACACGCACTACATTCCGCTGGCCGTTCACCTGGCGGACGAATTCTTTCTGCAGCACCCGTCGCGCGACGTCCAGCTCCTGATAGCGTGCTGTATCGCCGATGTGCTGCGTGTGTACGCACCGGAAGCACCGTACAAGGATCAGGATCAGATCAAGGGCATCTTTATGTTTCTGATCCGCCAGCTGAGCGGGTTGCGCGACCCGAAGGATCCGGCGTTCAAGCGGTACTTCTATCTGCTGGAGAATCTGGCCTACGTCAAGTCGTTCAACATGTGCTTCGAACTCGAGGACTGCCAGGAGGTGTTCTGCACACTGTTCAGCCTAATGTTTCGGATTGTCAAGTAAGCGGGAACCCACCGGCCGCCTTCATTTGGGACGTATTTTACCCATCTTTTCCCCACCTTCCCTTTCCAGCGACGAGCACAGCCCGAAAGTGAAATCGTTTATGCAGGACGTCCTGGCGCCCCTCATCACCGAGTCCGATTCGGTGTCGTACGATCTGCTCGATCTGCTGTACATTAACATCGTCGACCCGTGCAAGACGCAAAAGCGGAACGCGTACGAACTGGCCAAGGAACTGATCGTCAAGACGTCCGACACGCTCGAGGTGTACACGCAGGCCTTTTTCAACCAAATTCTCATTCTGGACAAGTACGAGAAGAACTACCAGATTATGCCGAAAATTTACGACGTCATCTACGAGCTGAACGTGATCGCTCCGGGCATCCTGCTGTCGGTGCTGCCGCAGCTGGAGTGTAAACTGAAATCGTCCCAAGAATCGGAACGCCTGCGAGCGGTTTCGATGCTGGCGCGGATGTTCTCCGAACGCGGCTCGACGCTGGCCAAGCAGTACGGTCCGCTGTGGCGCCAGTTTCTCGGCCGGTTCTACGATATCGCCGTGCTGATCCGGATCAAGTGTGTCCAGAGCACGATGCACTTTCTGCTCAACCATCCGCACCTGCGCAAGGACATCATCGACATACTGCGCAACCGGCAGCACGATTCGGACGAAACCGTGCGCTACGAGGTGGTCATGGCGATCGTCGAGACGGCCAAGCGTGACTTCCAGATCGTGTCGGAGTCGGAGGATCTGCTCGAGTTCGTGAAGGAGCGCACGCTGGACAAAAAGTACAAGATCCGCAAGGAAGCGATGAACGGGCTGGCGTTGATCTACAAGAAGTACCTCAGCGATACGAACGTGCCGGAGGCGACGAAGAAGGCCGTCAACTGGATCAAGGACAAGATCCTGCACGGCTACTACATGACCGGGATCGAAGATCGGCTGCTGGTGGAGCGGCTACTCATTACCTGCCTCGTACCGTACCAGCTGCCGGCGAAGGTGCGCATGAAGAAGCTCTACCAGCTGCTCGGTACGATCGACGATAATGCCACGAAGGCGTTCATTGAGCTGCAGAAAAATCAGCTCAAAGTGCGGCGCAGTGTCGCGGACTGGATCAAACTGCACCGCATCAAGGAGATCGGGCCGGGGCTGCAGAAAGACATGAACGCCAAGTGCTCGAACATCGCCAAGCAGCTGCCCGATCCGGTGAAGGCGCAAGAGTTTTTGCTCAAATTTTCCGCCCAAATGCGCAAAGATCCGAAGCTGCTGGCCGAAATGGAGACGATCCTGAAGCGGGACGTGTCGTGCAAGGAGTGCGCCGACACGATGGCGATCGTGCTGAAGAAGCTCGGCCAACCGATCCTCACCAACACGTACTACAACACGGTCAAGATGCTGCTCGAGCGGATCGCCTCGGTCATGGTGGACAAGCAGTCGATCGTGGTGCTGATCTCGCTGATCCAGGAGTGCATGAACGGTGGCACGGAACTGATCGAGGAGGTCACCCTACCGACGGATTCGGCCGGTGAGCGGGGCCTCAAACTGCTCACCGTGCTGGCGTACGTGTTTTCGGCACACTTTCAGCACGAAGAAATCCTGCGCCACATGATCGGGCTGCTCAGCTTCGACGAACCGTACGTTGCCCCGTACATACTGAAGGCCTTCACGTACCTCGGACGCTACAAACCCCTGATCGATTCGCATCCAACGGTGCTGCGCGAGCTGGGTCCACTGTGCCGCGAGTTTGCGATCGTCGGCACGCCGAAGCAAGCGAAACACGCCATCCGCTGTATGTTTGTCAACACCCAATCATCCACCGGGGGCAGCGGCTTGGCGGCTGCGGCGGCGGCCATTTCCTCCAGTGACGGCGCTGCTGCTGCCGGTGGCTCAGGGGCGGGTGGTGGTGTCAGCGATCCTTCGGCGATCGACATTTTTCCCGAGATCGTCGAAAGCTTGAAGGTAACGCTGCACCCGCAAAGCGAACACTACCGGACGGCAATCGTGACGCTCGGTCACATTGCGTACAATTTGCCGGAAAAGTTCCACGTCCACATAAAGAACATTATTTCGCGCAAGATCGTGAAGGAACTGCTGGTGAAGGAGACGGCCGACGGGCGTGTCGGGGTACCGGCGAAGGAGTGGTGCGACGAGGAGGAGCTACCCGAGGAAACGCGCTGCAAGGTGGAGGGCCTCAAGACCATGGCCCGCTGGTTGCTGGGGCTGAAGAAGGACGTGCTGTCGGCGCAGAAAACGTTCCGCATGCTGAACGCGTTCATCAGCAAGAAGGGTGACCTGCTGGAGCAGGGTGGAGCCCTGTCGGCGGCGGAAAAGTCCTGGCTTCGGCTGAGCGCCGGTAAAGCGATGCTGAAGATCTGCGAACAGAAGGGCGTCGGTGATCAGTTCATTGCCGATCAGTTTTACAATCTATCGCAGCTTATGGTGAGTTCGAGGGGCGGGGCGGGTGGCAAGCTCTTCAATTAATGGCTCCATTCTGTGCCCATTCCAGACTGACCCGGTACCGGAAGTGCGCGACACTTTCGTAAAGAAGCTACACAAAGGTCTCAACAAGGGCGTCCCGCACAAGTGCCTGCCGCTTGATTTCATGGGCTATTACGCGCTCGGTGGTCGGGAAACGGATCGAAGGTAGGAACCCGTTGGACCGCTTTTGGCCTCTAATGATAACACTCAACGTTTCCGTAGTTTGCTGCATCAAATAAAATCAAACATCGAAACGGACGTTAACCGACGGCGCGAATACGTGAAAACGTTTGCCACAGGTAAGGCACCGTAGGGCTAATGCTTTCGACAGATGGCACGAACTAAAACTGCCCTTTTGCACCGAATTCCAGTGGAACGAGCCATGAGCCAACTGCCACACATCCTGCCCGATTACATGCTGGTGTTCGCGGTGACCGTTCTGACGCACGACCCACAATTTACGCGGCCTTCCGATCCGGCCCAGCTACGGCAGATCGAACGGTGCCTGTGGCTCGTCCTGGAGCCACTGGTCACCAACAAGGAATTCTTCTGCCTTGGCTTCTACAAAAACCTGATCGAGCGTATGAAAAACCACAAGGACGCCATGAAGCCGGATGATGAAGAAACGAATCATGTAAGACGGGGAACACGGGAAATGATCCCTGTTCGATTAAATGATCTACTAAATTTTTTTTTTTGCAGAAACTCTGGGCCATTTGTGATATCGCGACGGGGCTTATACTCACCCGGCTCACTTCGTACGATATGCGCGAGTTCCCGGTGGAAGCTCGCATTCCTTCGATGTACTTTCAGCCACAGGCGGAAGACTTTCAAAACACACGCCACTACATTCCAGAGGACATGTACTGCCTGACAAAGGACGGTGGCAGTATGTCCGTGGTGTTTGTCGGTTCATCAAAGTCCAAAACCTCACCCACCATCGCTGGGGTTTCGCTGCCCGGAAGCACGACGCTGAACGTAAGTGTAGGACCATATGACTGTGGCGTTTTGATAACCCGAAGTTCTTGTTCGTAGGACCGCAAGCAGCTTCTAGCGAAAAATACTCGCCTCCCGCAACTGCAAAGCGCCGACGGAACCGACGGTAACAACGGAGCGGAAGACAAAAACGGTAGCACGAGTAGACGTGCGGCACGCGGTGGTACCGGAAGCTTCCGTCCTGCTGCTGCAACGGATGAGGACGACGATGAAGGCGATGACGAGCAATCGGTCCACCGTGAGCAGGACGATGAGGATGACGACGAAGAAGAGGCAGTGGCTGGACCCCCACCGGCAAAGCGAGCGCACAAAGCGGCCGACGACAGTGCCTAAGATGCGGAGCACCAAACTACCGTAGGCTGCTCGTCAGTGGACAGTTAAACTACGGGACACACAACTGGGGGACACATATTATGTTGTGTTCGGCATTCGGCGTTCTTTTCCTTTTTCTAAGTTATTTGTATATTACGATCACGAATGAGATGAATTACACGGAAGTAAGTTGCTTTATTTCGCAAGCTTTTCTTCACACGGGGGGAATTCAGGATTAAAGTACCGTGCAGCAACTCGAGCAACAGTGGCGTTACGATAGGTAGTAGCGTGTTTTAACATATAGGACGGCTTCGTAAGACACAGTAAGAGCTTCACTGCGAAAACAGTAAACCGAGAGCGCAGCGTTATTACGGGGTGATAGTTATTAGTTATTTTACGAACTAGACTACGGCTAATAGTGTCGCTGAACGCAAAAAAGTAAACCAACAACTCTCATTTTTACTATAAAACAACCCCCCGCATTGTGTTGCCTGTATCGTTCGTTTTGTGAGTCCATCGTACACTGTAGAACTCTACTGTGTACGCGCGATTAGTATTTGTATCGAGCACCATCATTCCGGGTGTGCCAGCTTTTGGGTGGGCACGACGCCGGAACCGCTCAGGCGTGCAAAACATGTACAGTTTAGAAGAGACCGGGACATTCTCGATGAGGTTCACTCAAACAGAAAGTGACGTGACTGAAGATAAGTTACGCAAATCAAAGCTAAGAAAAACCAATCGTGAAGAATCTATTACAACATAAACATTACCCCAGACAAAAGCACTTTCTGTCTTTTCTTTATTCAGTAACCGATTCAGAGGTTGTCCGAAAATGTTTCATAAAAGTGAAGTACTCTGAATATTTAGGTTAAAAATGCATTTTTTCATTTAATTCAAAGCAACGGTTGCTTGGGATCATTTGGGCTTTTCAAAATGATGACCAATGATTTCGCGCCACAATCGATTCCTGAACTGTGTGTTTATCATGCTCTCTCTCTCCCTGTGCCCCTCTCTTTCTAGCGCAGTCGCTTTGTCTCGGTCGCACTGCAGGGTTCGATCGGCGTATTGTTTCACTATTTATTAAAGCTTTTCGATCTTAGGCGATTTACGGGGTCCCAAGTTCACTGAGCTTGAAAGACCAATTCCGGTATATTTGTCGCGACGCGTCACAAACACGCCCGCGGGTCCTACTTGTGTCCTTTTCTCCCACACGCATTCTGTGGTAGGTCAAAGGAAAGCTGCGTCTGACATCTGCCCTCAAACACACGTAAACTGCGCGCGTATATACGCGAGTGTATGTGTCCCTAGGTCCCGGTGCACGCATACAAGGGCATCGCTACGCACATTGGCACACGTGCGCACGTTCTGTGGTGTGGTGGCGAAGAAGCGCACCGCAAGGACAGGAAAACATCTGCTGCGCCTACCTGCGCCTGCTGTTAGTCCGCTTTTGACACCGTCGCCGTCCGGAGTTCACACGGTGGCCCGCGCGCCTTTCTCCGTGCACCTTTGGTGGAGGAGGATTTGACACCGTTGCGAGGACATCGTACGGTGGTCGAAAAGAAATAGTGCCACAGCAAGAGTATCCGCAAAAGTGTGGGTGGTGGTGTATTGAAGCAACGCCTGGCCAAACCAAAGAACTTCCTGTCCTGCTCGGAGCGTTTAGTGAACGAGGTGGTTCCGCACCTTCGTGAGTGGCTCCTTTAGTGCGTTTGTATCTGTGTGGTGTGTAAATCTCACGGTTCAGTTTATGCAAAAGTCTGTGCGTGCGCACGAGCAACGCGACAACGTGATCGAATCGAAACCAACGGAAGCGGACACCAAAACGGTTCAATAATCTTCTCCATCGCAGCAGCGGCCACGAGCGGGCGGGCTGCCGATTTAGCAAAGTTTATCCTCCATCACCCGGTAAAGGACGCGTGAGAATTTAATCTAATTTAGAGGTTCTCAGTTCGCCACCCTCAAACCCGGGACCGGAACTGGGTGTTGAAATTCGTGGAGGAACATCGCAGCCACGATGAGTAGTGCTTCCTCGTCTACTGCGGGAAGTAACGCAGCCGGACCACCGGCCGCCGCCAATGGACAACCGGGTGCTGCGGCGGCGGCAGCGGACGGAAGTGCCGGAAGCGATGGAAGTGGCAATGTCGAGCAACCTGGCTCGTCGGCGACACAGCAACGTAGCGCCAACACCACCGGAAACGGACCAGGAACGGTACGCCGGAAGGCGAACGTGTGTCTCATCTGCGGTATCTACACCAATCTGTCGCTCAACATCTTCGAGCCACGGAACGGGCCCAACATTATCGATGTCATCTACGAGAAGTACAAATTTCGGGTAAGCTCGCACCCGGCACGGGCACAGCTTGGACTAGCGTTCCTCCGTGTGCTTCGAAATAGAGATTCCTTTACAACAAACTCCTCGGAAGTCTCCGATAGGTGCGGTGCGACGGAAACCGTAAACGGGGCCCGCGAGGATTGCTCCGTTTATTGCCCCGAATTATCGATTTTCTTTCCGACGATGTTCGCCCTCTTTACTGTCCCCGTGTGACGGGAGGATGTCCATTCGGGAGGAAATTGGGAGTAACCTAGCACAAGAGCGAGAGAGAGAGCGGTGGGCCACGGTATAATAGTCCAGGCGTTGGGTGTAAACAGGAGTGTATAGGACTCTCGTGTTTCCGTCCTACGCGGCCATTCGTACGACCTGCGCCTGCGTTTGTATGGGTAACACGTGAGTGCGAGCGGGCGTGTGTGTTGGAACGGTGTCCGTATGGGGCCTTTGCTCCCACGCGCCTGCTCTCTACCTTTTCGGGTCACTACTTCGGCCGAGGGACGAAACCGTAGACATTTATGGTTTATGTCATACGAGATTGAGCAAACGGACCAACGTGTACCGATGGCAGAAAGGATGGTTGTGTTCGTAGCGCGCGGAGCGGGACGAGAACAATGGGGTGTGCAATGTGTGCGCCACAATCCACAACCGTCGTGTCCGTACAGCTGGCTTTTCCCGCCCTCGGCCATTAATCGCTGACGAACCGCTAGGCTTTCTCCGGTCAAAAGCACTCGGATCACTGAACTCGCTGTTGGTAGGCCGATTTATGTAACTCCAAGAATCCTTACCAGTGTGCTGTTATTTCTTTTTTGTTTTATAGAAACCATCCAATTTAAAGGATTCTTTGTGAATCATTTTATACAGAAGATAACCGCGCGGCGGTGTAGCCAATCTGCAAAAGAGGCACGCACCCAAAACAACATGAAAATGTGATTTCCAATATAAGGTCTCTAGGACGAAAGGGCTGCTTTGAGCTGTTTTTTGACTTTACTTTTGACTTTATATTACTTCATGAAACAACATTTGGTTGGTCAATTATTTTGCCAATCTAAACATGTGGCGAATGTTGAGCACCAGTCATAGACTGCTACGATGCATCTCTTTGCGAAGAGTCATCTTGAGGCAGCCGGCAGATCAAGCTGCACTTTCGTATTCACTGCTTTTGTGGAACTTTTGTTTAAATGTTCTTTTATTGATGTTTTCCAATTTATAATCTATTCTAAAACGTCCTTACTCCAACTCCCACACAGGCCGAACGAGGTGATAACGCGGACAAACACATCTGCTTCAGCTGCAACAACTGGCTGATCAATTGGTACTCACTGCAGAATGCATCCGGCTCCCGGACGTACGAGCCGGCCCCATCGACCAGCCGCTCATCGGACAGCAGCAACAATCGGCACAGTCACAAGCGAACAAGACATTCCCGCGGCGGTGGCGGAGGAGTTGACAAAGAAAACCAGCGGCAACAACCCGATCGCGGCCTGCGGTCGATGGAACAACAGCACGATCAAGTCTCATCGACGACCGTGCCCACCGACGGGGATAAGGAACCGGATGTGCTTATCGTGACAAAAGTACAGCCATCCAATACCAAAAGGATGCGCCATGTTGGGTCCTACAAGCGTTTGGTAGCACTGAAAGAAAGCAACAGCCAAGTGCTTCCACTGGCGGGTGTAGGCATGCGACGGGCGGTTCAGCAACCGGATGAAGATGTGCCGGAAGTGACAAGCACGACCAGCCCCACAGCCGACCCGTGTACGGTGATACGCAGGGTGTTCGAGGGGCAGCTAATCCGGATGCTGCAAGGGCAGGGTACGAGCGTTACTCGAGAAGTTGTTCCACTTCCTAAAGGAAGTCAACGTCAATCACAAACCCCACCTGCCCCCGTACCGTGCGTTGCCGGCAGACCCACGATCCCGACCGGTGTGGATGTGAACGGGAATGCCAGGGATGAACCGGATGCCACAAACATTGACATCGTTTTAAGCTTCAATTCTACCATCTCCGAGGTGATGAACGTGGTGCCATCGTTGAAAGCGCTTCAACCGGACTCTCCCGTCGATAGTGACGAGGATAACGATGTTGCGGTTCGATCTTTGCTGAGCGACCAACGTAAGAAATACGAGGGACTCACGGTGTCGGTCGTACGCGAGAAAAGTGGTTCCACCGGCCAGTAGCAGTGTTGACCATCGACCATCGTACGCTCGATGCTGCCGGTTTCAGGCCAATTTTGTCATCCGAAAATCCCCAAGCATCGGGAGAACGCTTTTGAACGTGTCAATGAGTCGTGAGGAGTCGTCGTTAGTTGTTTAGCAAAATCAATCATGTCCCAATTTTTCCTCGTGGTGAGGATAATCAATATCGTTGCCCAACGTATCGCTTTAGCGGTTGGTTGGAGTGGAGTTTTAGTGTAAAGCATGGCAATTGTTACAACTATTATATAGGGGAGAGAACTATAGAACTACCCAACACAGGGTCGCAATGTTTATTATGTGTCCAACAAGGTTCCCTCAAGGCCCAGATTCGATTCGATTCTGCAGATTATGGTTGATGGCCAAATCGGCCGTCGTTTGATTTTTATTCATTTCCATTTCGTTCCATCCATCTTTCCTCTATCCGACATGTGTTATGTTTTTTGCGAATTTTGTGTTTTCGCTTAAGCTTTTAGAATATTTCGATCTCAATTCTATTCCAATTACTAAAGACGCTAATAAATTAATGAAACGTATATGAATAGCCGTATTTACTTTATATGAAATCCCGATGCACGAAGGGAAAAACATGTCGAAATTAGAAAAACATGTTACGTGACTAAGAAATCGAGGGAATTACGTTTTTTGTATTCAAACCATAATAGTAATCGTAACTGTGCAAATTATGCTGAAGAATCAACAAATGTCGAACAGTAGCTAATAAATCAATAAAAAAATATTCCAAATATGCCCATTTATTTCGCAATACATAACTTTTTCGCCTATGGCACAATCTGAGGAAACTGAGACGAAGTATTCCCTCATCTAAGTAACCATTGTGACGATGTAACGCATCAATTGCGTTTCGGTTGGTTCGTAGAGTGGACGATCTTTTCATTCGTCCGGAGCAAACATTTTACTAGACAAATAGAAAACGCATAAAAATAGGGAAACTAAAATAAAAACCATTTCCGTGCGAAAATTGTACAGCGCGATGTAAGGTTGCGAAAGATCATTTGCCGTTTTACGTGTGCTTCAAATGAACGAGAGCTTCAACGAAATTGCGTTCAACGGTGAACAGTGATACGAAGAATTAATGGAAAAAACATCGCATGCGGCTAACTAAAAGGTAACAAGTTCCTTTTCCCTTATTATCAGTGAATCCGGCAGAAAGTGTAGAAGCGCAGGAGCGCAGGAGCGTTTCGCTGCTCAAAAACGAATTTCCCATAAACCGTCACTGTGCTTACTTCGATTCAAATCGCCAATCGATCTAGATAATTTAGAACAAGCATTCTTTA
This sequence comes from Anopheles cruzii, assembly GCF_943734635.1. Lineage (NCBI taxonomy): Eukaryota > Metazoa > Arthropoda > Insecta > Diptera > Culicidae > Anopheles > Anopheles cruzii. The sequence continues at coordinate 1,842,493 of NC_069144.1, forward strand.
GTACTGCCACATTCGCGTTTCTAAACGGGCATTTCCGTCTGTCAAATGAGGTTCGATCGGCACCGCATGGAGTGTGTACCTGGTCCGCCACGCATCTCTCCATAGAGTGGTGCGAAAGAGACGACTAGAGGTAGGCCACAAATCGCAGTGCACAGCGACTTCATCGGCAAAACGCACCGTGGACGGCCATCAGACAAAGAGTGTCGCTGACGTTGTGCGGTTGTGTGCTTCTTGAATAAGATCGCACAACCACTCACACTTTTTTTGTGAATAAAAAATACCAACAAAAATACATAAAAAAATATTAAAAAAATAAAAAACACCCCAAAAAAATCGTAAAACAGTCGAAAAAGAAAAGAAGAAACCCCGTGCTCTCCGCGAACACCACCTTCCATCTATCGCAACTGAAAGGAAGTTTTCATTTCACAAAAAAGTCTTGCAAAAGTGACCGCCAATTGAAGCGAAACTCGATCGTCGTTCCGTGCGTGTGTGCATCTGAGATACAAAAGATAAAACCGAAAGTTTCATCGGTTAGTTTTTCTTGCACTTCAGAAGCTCTACATCGCGCTTGGTTTTCTGCTCTTTAGCCACGCGAACCATCATCATCATCGTTAGCACACGAGAGCCAGAAAGGAAGTTTTTCCTGCTTTCTCCCGGTGGCCGTTTCTAAGAAACCGAGTGAAAATTTAACGAAAGCAGCGCCGCCTCTTAGGAAGTGGAAGTGAAAGTTCGCGAGACTCAAGGCTTGGACCCACCAGCGCTCGCCAGCAGCTTATTTGCAGCCCACTAGCTGAGGAAACAGAAGAAAAATGAATCCCGGAGGACCGAACTACCAGATGGCATCGCTGTACGTCGGCGATCTGCACTCGGACATCACCGAGGCGACGCTGTTCGAGAAGTTCTCATCGGCTGGACCGGTGCTCTCCATCCGCGTGTGCCGTGATCTGATCACCCGCCGCTCCCTGGGCTACGCGTACGTCAACTTCCAGCAGCCCGCTGATGGTAAGTTTCGTCCCCTTCTTTCGACCCGTTCAAGGCGAAACAGGCGAGTCTTGTGCATGATTTGCTTGCACCGGGTGCATCTCTTCCGGCGTGAGTCATCGGAAGAAAGGCGCCCTTTTTGCGCATTCCTAACCTACACGTGCTTTCTTGTTCAGTGCGAGCAATCCGTAACGCAGAGTTGGCGTATGGTTGCCGCCGTGTTCCGCCATGTTGGTTGCAAACGTTCTGTGCACCTATGGTTATCTCGCTTAGCCGCACGCAAGCAGCCCATGTGTAAGACAGAGAGGCGAGATGCAACTGTCAGTTGGATAGTGACGTTGTGGCGCCTCCTAGCGGCTGATGGGACTACCAAAGCGCCACATTTCCATAGTTGCCTACGTCGCAGCATTATCGCTTTGCGTTAGAAGAAGAAAAGGGGCCAAGTGCGCTCTCTCTGTCTGTCTCTCTACATAACATTTTGTCTTGCCGGGTACGTTGCAGGAAATGATTTTTTGGTCTTGCCATACTGAGAGTAAACGACCGTTCGCGATAATTTTAAAGCCACAGCAAAAAGTCCCGAATTCCCTTAAATGGCAGAATCACTCAAACGATTCCCAGTGAACAATTTTGAGTGCCCGAGGTACCCCTCCGCCTGAGGAGGGGACGAGGAAGGCTGAAACGAGTGAGCTCGAACGCCCCTCTGCCTGCGGCGACGACGAGAGGGGGCGGGCGCGACGCTCGCTGCAGTGAGCAGGCCGGCTCATGAGGGTCCGCTCGTAGGCAGCGGCGGAGCGGAGGAAGCCACGAGAGGAGGGAGTTTCACGCGCGAGCTTGTGGGTTTGAATTACCTGGGGAGGGAAGGGCTGCAGGCCGAGACCCGAAGCGACCGCGAGCATGTGGAAGACAAACGGACGGGGGAAAGGGAAAGGAATAGAAAAAAAGAGACAGCGAGGTCGAGCAAGCCGGCCGAAGCAGTCTAAAACTGTCTGAGTCCAGGAAAGCATGCTGCCGGGACTTAGACCAATTTTGTTCTGCAAATTTACCTTGCTCTAAGTGCCATTTTCTCAATTTGTTACTCCTAAGTGTAATGTTCCAAGTGCAAGTGCATCTCGTACCATCATGTTTGATCCTGATAAAATAATACAGGTAAGTTTATTGGACAGTGTTCAGTGACAGCGAAATAATGTTCAAAAGTTTTCACTTTGCTCGTTTCAGTGTCAACTGTGTCACAACTGTGTCTCGTCATTTGTCTCGTCAGTTTGTGGAAAAGGTAAGAAAAAATGACAGGATTGCAATGCAAACAATCTAACAACAATTTAATTTCTTCTCTTCCTTAGAGAAATGCATCGAAGACCACGCGTGAAATAATCTACGCACAAACATAAACCCGGCTGGACCCACCGACAATGTGTGTACGCGGAACAATGTGTTCGACGGATGCCACTACCGCCACCAACGCAGACCTCACACACAGCCAACGCTGCATAGCGCCAGGAATGCACGAATAGGTAGGGAAGTGAAACCGTGAAATAGACGAGTGAGCGAAAGAGACGCAAAATAAATGGCACTGCGCATGTCCAAACCGACACGAAGCATTTTCACTTCGGGAACCGACAGGGGATACGAGAGAAAGAAAGAGGGAGAGGGCACATATATGAGAGAGGGAGACGACAAGGGGCACGCTCGAGAGAAAAATCGAAAGATTAATTTCTGCCATCGAAAGATTGGGCCATCTCACAAGGGATTTAGATAGGCGATTTACATTAGTCTTTCGATAATCTTTCGATTTTCTTTCGATCATCTTTCGATAATCTTTCGATGCTCCATAGTGAGAAGAGCGTCGGGCACTCAAAATTGTTCACTGGGTTGCGTTTCTCAAAGCGAAAATTTTAATCATTTGATACAGTGACGTCATTAGAATGCGCCGACTTCACGTGAAAAGCGTGTTGCTAATAAGTTTCGCCGCCTTATCGTACACGCCAACTAGATTGTGACGATTTTAAGGCAGCTTCCCCTTCAATTTTAGCGCAAAATGACGAATCTATGCGAACGAAGGGGCGTATCGTCAAGGACATTATCAGTTATGAGGAAAGCGATAAAGCGCTTGGTATTAGGGGTAGCAAAAATGCATTTGTACTCTTAGCTCAGCGACCACCAGCAACAGCTTATTACAGCATCGACACAAGCACAGTAATTGAACAATAGCCTACTTCATTCGATTAGATGCAGCGCGATGTCACCGGCCCATGCACAACAGGAGAGGAGGGACCCCACGAGACATTGGGTGCATTCCATTGTTGAATTTGTAATCGTCCTTGAAGAGAACGGACTCGAATCAAGACCCTCCGCCCCGAGGGACCGCCGTCAATCGATGGAGGGGCACTCTGTTCTCTCTTTTTTTATGTTGCTGGTTCATGGGGACCGACCACAGCACTACGCACCTCAAAACAAGAAACCGATGCAAGAAAAGCCTTGCAATGTGAATGTTGTTTTTCTCTCCCTGTTTGGTGTTTGTTAGCAGCAGGTTTGCCGTTTCTTTTGTCTCTCCTTCTCTGGCGGCCTACCGATAAGGCCGCCGCCGTGCCGTGCCGTGATGTGTGTCGCTTGTTCACATTTTCTCACGCGTTTCGCCGCTGCCACGTCGTGCACGCAAAGCGCGAGCCTCCTCTTCACCGAACGCCTCTGCACCGCGAGGAGTAACGACCATAGATTAAAGAGGTGTTGCACAGTGGTGGTCGGCATGGGTGATGCCGGAGGAACGGCGGAGGAGCATTGGATTGTGGGACACCACGTTACGTGACGGTTTCACTTTTCACCATCCGTCACCGGAGACGGCGATATGTTTTTTCCGTACGAGGTCTTTTCCGGTACCAAAAATGTGGCCCTCTGGAATCTCGTTTTTGATGTTGGTGGTCGGTGCTGTGTAAAATCACTATTTACGATTTGATATGTGATTGGAAAGCTACCGTTTATTGCACGGACATGTCTAGCAATCAATAACTGGGGTGTTGAAACACGGATAGGCCAGTCCAAATGTCGCAAGAGTATTTTGTAAAATAAAAATGTTGATGCTTTTCGCTTCCGAAGTTTTGTAACAAAACCTTGGTTGAACAGCACTTTCCATCCTTCCCAAAAACGGGAAAAGTTATTTAAATGTTTTAATTATATGTTGATTGCATGTTGTAGCTGTTTATGTATTTACGAAACGGCCGCGGTACGGTGAGCGACAGAGACAAGGCACATCCCTCCGAGAACCAGAAAAATAAATCGATACAATTAGTCATCATTCCATCATGATGCTGGTTTACGCCCGGCCCCAGCATTGGGAATCATAATACAAATCACCCAAACACCCACCCGTGTGGCCCGCATTTGGACGGCCACCGGTCATGGGACTAAAAGCTAGGGAAGAACGACATATATCCACTCGCGAGAGGGGGATTGTTAATGTAATTATGATGTATGCTGTATGTGGTACGTGTGCATATGCACTTTGCTCGTGTCGTACACTTTTTCATCCTTTCCTAATTAGTTGCAAAAGGGGGTGTTTTTAACCCAACCATCCGTCCCACGTCCACCCGCCGATGCTCTGAATGTCCAGCGTACCGAGTGCTACCACCACGTAGACACACATCACCGGTTTAGAGGCGTAAATTGCGACGCATGGTGCAATTCTAATACATGTTTACAGTACATGTCTGCTTAATGCTCTTGTCGTGAATGACGGAGCGATACAGAAGAGGGTGGCTTATACATTTTTTCTTCATTTACGGATTAAAACTTCAATTATTGCTGCGTAATTTTATATTTTAGATTGGAAATGGAAGCAATTGTCCAGTTTTTGGTTTGAATGAAACGCGGCCAACAAGGGCACGGATACAGACAGACAATACATAATTTATAAGTTTTGTTTGGGGGTGGGTGGTCATTGCAACATCGTTCCCTTCGCTGTTTATAATCGACCTGACAATTTGATATCATTTGATGCACATCATTTTCGACCTTTTCTGTTTTAGCTGAACGCGCTCTGGATACTATGAACTTCGACCCGATCAAGGGCCGCCCGATTCGCATCATGTGGTCGCAGCGCGATCCATCGCTGCGTAAATCTGGCGTCGGCAACGTGTTCATTAAGAACCTCGACAAGAAGATCGACAACAAGGCAATGTACGATACGTTCTCGGCGTTTGGCAACATCCTCAGCTGCAAGGTCGCGCAAGACGACAAGGGGCAGAGCAAGGGCTATGGGTTCGTGCACTTTGAGACGGAAGAATCGGCCAATACTTCGATCGACAAGGTAAACGGAATGTTGCTGAACGAGAAGAAGGTGTTCGTGGGACGGTTCATCTCGCGCAAGGAGCGCGAGAAGGAGCTCGGCGAAAAGGCGAAGCTGTTCACGAACGTGTACGTGAAGAACTTTGGCGAGGACCTGACGGAGGAAGCTCTGCGCGATATGTTCGAAAAGTATGGCCCGATCACTAGCCACCGCGTGATGATGAAGGACGGCAAGAGCCGTGGATTCGGTTTTGTGGCGTTCGAGAATCCGGAAGCTGCCGAGCGCGCGGTGCAGGAACTGAACGCAAAGGAGCTGTCGGATGGCAAGGTATTGTACGTGGGCCGCGCCCAGAAGAAGAATGAGCGCCAGATGGAGCTGAAGCGTCGCTTCGAGCAGTTGAAGCTGGAGCGTTTGACGCGCTACCACGGCGTCAATCTGTACGTGAAGAATCTGGACGACACTATCGACGACGAGCGGCTGCGCAAGGAGTTCGCTCCGTATGGAACCATCACGTCGGCGAAGGTGATGTTGGACGAGGGTCGCTCCAAGGGTTTCGGTTTCGTGTGCTTCTCGGCACCGGACGAAGCGACGAAAGCGGTCACGGAGATGAACGGTCGCATTGTCGGCAGCAAGCCACTGTACGTTGCGTTGGCCCAGCGCAAGGAAGAGCGCAAGTCGCACCTGGCCAGCCAGTACATTCAGCGTGTCAACAGTCTGCGCATGCAGCATATCGGCCAGGTGTACCAGCAGAGTGGCAGCTACTTTATGCCAACCATCGCTCAGCCGCAACGCTTCTACGGGCCGCAGGTGGCACAAGTGCGCACCGCTCCGCGCTGGTCCGCCAATGCGCCGATTCGTCCCAATGCCGCCAACCAAAGCGTGGCGGCCAATGCACCGGCCGGCGGCTACCCCGCGATGACCGCTGCGGCGGCCCATGCCGCCAACAACCAGTACCGCCAGGCGGGTAATGTTCGTGGCGCCAACCAGCAGGCTCCGAATGCGCAGTCTGCTCAGGCCAACTCGGCAGCTATGCGCAACTCGGCACGGCCAATCACCGGTCAACAGGCTGGCGCCAACATGCAAACGCGTCCGGTTGCCCCGCAGCTGGCCGCCTCACAGGCACGACCGCAGAACTACAAGTACACGCCGAATATGCGCAACCCACAGGTTCCGCAGCAGGTCCCGATGCAGCCGCAGCAAGTTAGCCAACAGGCTGTCATCGTTAAAGGTAACATAACATTTTTGGTTTTACACAACTTAAAAAACAGCATTATCATGCACTTAACACAAATGTTTTACGAATCGCTCGTTACAGGACAAGAGCCGCTTACGGCTACGATGCTTGCCGCTGCTCTTCCGGCCGAGCAAAAGAACATGCTTGGCGAGCGACTGTTCCCGCTGATCGAAGCCATGTACCCGGCGCTGACGGGCAAAATTACTGGCATGCTGCTCGAGATCGACAATTCCGAGCTGCTCCACATGCTGGAGCACCATGAGTCGCTGAAGGCCAAGGTTGAGGAAGCCGTCGCCGTGCTGCATGCTCACCAGGCCAAAACGCAGTCCAACTAAGTTTTGCAAGCTTAATGAAACCCTTCTCTCGTCGCAAACGTATTATTTCCGCCGCTCCCCCGATATATCGCCCCAACACAATGGTGTAGTTTCTGTTTTTGTCATTTTGCATCTACGTCGTGGAATTGTTGTGGAAAGATAACGGCCCCGGATTCACGCGTTAGTGAGGTAGGTTGCCATAGAAGGTGCTGTAGGTATTCAGTCAAATATTTAATTTTTGTTCTCTCTCGTCCCTCTAGCTACTTTCGAAAGGTTGAACCACTTCATTTGCTGCTCGGATGATGGACATCCATCGGTTATTGATGATCGCTCAAATATTGGAATCCGATTTACCTGGTGGCCGCTACAGTACCATTGACAGAAACGACATTATTTCCTTTAGATTACTGATTTCATTGTCCTCAAAAGAGAGGCGCCCCTCAAATAACCCTTACAATGGCGAGAATTTCTGGGTGGTCCGGCGGATTCACAATTATATCGTCAAAATATTTTCAACTATTCACAAAATAATATTGAATAAAAGCCCCGTTCAGTTTTTTTTGTAGCGCGAGAGAGGGGCTTACATTACGATTTCTAATGCTTGTGCGGCGCGCTCTTCTTCCCGCACGCACTAAAGCATAATCAACATAATATCTATCAAATATTATATACATTGAAGAAGAAAAACCTAAATAATATAATGATAAAAAGCTACAAAAAAATGGAAAACAACTATAAAATCGCAATTGATGCAAAAATGTAACATTAAAAAAGATCGTAAAACTGGCAGGAAAGATTCCTCTCTTTCTAGCATTGAAAATGGAAGTATGTGGCCGCAGAGACAAACTGAAATGCTACGCAAAAAAGAACAGCAACAGAAAATTTACGAAAATCGCAAAAACAAAGCAAAATAAGGAGAAAACCCCTGTTTGATGGTCTACGAAAGCGCCTTCGATGGATGAACCATTTGTAATCGTTTGATAATTTGCCTAGGGCGATCTATTACGGGACATTATGATGTAGAAACCCGGGAAAGCGTACCACTAGAAGGACGGACATACAATAGTATGAATGCTCAATCTATCTAACGAAGGAAAGCCACAAAATCAAGGTTTTGGCAAGTGTATGCTGTTTATATACGTAGGTAGGAAAGAACACCCGCAAAAATGTGTGAATTTCGTTGCAAACCAATTTGGAGCAAACAAAAATCATTTAAGAAACAAAAAAACAACCAAACAAAAGATCCTATTTCAATGAGATACAACAGAGCAACCGATGCGACAGTCTGAACATATAAAAGAAATAAAAGTAAAAATCTTAAAAATAACCAAAAAAAGTGAAAATACCCATGAAAACAAAAAACAGAAAAACTGACGTAATGAGAAGCAGGAAGAGAAGATGATTGAAAGGGGATTTGCGGCTAGTTGGGGGCACACAAAACGTGGAACGACAGATAGCAATTGGCTTCGATTGCCACTCTTCTTTCCCACTGGTGTGCGCATCACAACAGATCGCGCGGACGCGCAAAGGCGGGCCGTAGAATGAGAGAATGAAACAACACAACAAAAAAACTGAAAAATCTGCAACTGAAAATTAGACAAACAAAAAGACGAAACACAAGAGAGATCAGACGGCGAGAGAGGCAGGGAAAAATATGAGTAGGTCATCAAAAGAGAGAGGGGTGGTGGAACCACTTTAAATGGGCATTCGAGTGCAGTCGAGAGAAAGAAGCACGATCCTCCTCACTTCTGGCCAAAATTAAGCAATTTTCGTCGTGTTCCAGGTGAAAAGAAACACTTTTCTTTTTGGTTTTCCCTTTGCATGTTTCGTCGTCGTGTGTGTGTCTGTGAACATTCACTGTCGTCATGAGCATTCTGAGAACTAGCTTTTTCGTGTTTAGAAATGTTACACAACGCTTGGAAGGGGGCGCAATAAGTTATTCATTGCTAGCGAAGCGGAGGGCACCAGCGTGTACGATGATGACCCCTTACGGAGCAGGTTGCAGAACCTTCGTCTACACTAGTTTGCTGGCCCCACGATCAATTCGTGCTCCAATTTTTGTTTAGTTTGTTCCGTTGCACGCGCTTCAGATGAATCGAAAGTTTCAAAAAGATTTGTTCAGTTTTTTACGTGAAACCACGCGCTGCCGGTAGTGTAGCTTCGTTCGAAGTCAATTTGTTTTGTGTTCCGTCAGTAGAACTTGCGAATCGAATACTTCTTCTACCATCGGAAGAAATGTTTTTCGGGGCTTAAAGAACACGACAAGCCTTGTAGTTATCGACACTCTTGGGCGAGCGGTTCTTGACGAGATATTGATGGTAGTAACAGCTTTGTTGGACAGACGGTTAGCAGAAAGGGACATCGTAGTTTCTGCGATTCTACAAAGAGCAGGAACACCGCAGTGAGAATGATCTTAAACATCATAAAACGAGAGTGGTTCTCTTTATCCGTAACGGATTTTCGTCCCACAATGAGTTTTGCTGCAAGTGGCTGCATCTATGGTTAGTGGAGAAGAGGATGTGTCAAGGGCCAACATTTTGACCGCTAACCGCCCTATGCAGTTGGTGTTCGCAAAAGTAATGGGAACAAGAAACCTCCAAAAGAAGCTACTTAGACACAACCTCAGTTCCCACTATCCTTATCCTTGCTCTGACTATGAAGACACCATCACGGTAAGGTGTGCGAAAAGACGAAGGAAGGATAATATTTGTTTCAAAACGGCCCCCACCGACAGGAAAAACACCCACTTCAGTCAGTTTCAAGCAACTACGGGGGGCTGCATAGGTTTATAGGCGGGACATTTGAGATACCCTCTCGAGTCGAGCTATAGCAGCAGATCAGATACGAGGATGACGCTAGTAGCTTCGCATAATTTGAACTCTCGAAAATTGGAAAATTATGAGAACGGAGAGCGGTAAGGATGATGGTAAGGATTGTTGTTCTGCATACTAGAAAACATCTGAATGAAACTTTGTTCCACAACCTTTCCCGGCTCGCTCTCTGGTTCTCTTCTCTGAAATCACATTGAAGCACTCCAAAACATTTTGCGGTATATGGTCAATAAGGCGAAGGTGTATACGTCGAATCCGTAGAAGCATGTGTGTCTTCACCAATTGGAGATGTAAAACGTGTGCATTGGCCATGATTTTCGACCATCAAAGAATGCTTTCAGTTCAATAAATCAGTTACAGGATTTTGGGTCAACCTGAAGGTGTATAAGAGAAATTTTCAAAATACATGTTTCAATTTCAATAAAACCGATTTTACGTTTACTTTTAATGCACGTGGAACATCGAGCAGCAAAGTTTCTCATATGAAGGTATCTGGTCGGGTAAGTTTGAAGTCCACAGGACCGACTTCAATGCGCGCTATAGCACGTATTAAATTTCAAAATATTTCCTTACCTTATGTGCTTTTTAAGGATATGATGGCAACGGGTAATTTCTTCGGGTGAACTAACGGATCTTTTAAAAAACTTCAAACCGACTGTCAGATAAGCAACCAAAGTATTGGTATTTCAAACACACATACCAACACAAATCAAAACTGAGACGGTTCATTTTCGGTTCTTCAGTTAAGCTGTGACGGTTTATCGCGCTATCGTAATCCTTTCGTAGCTTCGCATTGTGTTTGCAAAATGGGTTTCAATCTCTTAGTTTCTAACCTTCATCCAAACATTACCAATCAGCAGTTGTTCAACTTGTTCGCACCGTACGGAAATATCTCTTCGACAACGGTGTACCAAACGGGTAACTCGCTGGGGCATGGCTTCGTAAATTTCTACCACGCGCAGAATGCGACACGCGCCATCGTTTGTATGAACGGACGCGAAATCTATGGCTTTCGGATCTACGTGGAGCCAGCACCTCAATGCGTAGGGAATCCAACCATTCAACCACAACAACAGGATGCTCGGTCGATAGGGCTACAATACATAAACGATATGATAATGGACAATATGGGCTTTTATTTCAATAAAAGCAAGCAGCAACCTCTGAGGCAGGCAGCAACCTCTTGCCCGGGAAATGTGGGTCGGAATATTCCTCAAATAGCCGAACCACGGAAAACACCTAAAACTCCCCCAAAAAAAGCCCAAACTAAGTGCACGGCGGATGCGGCGAAGGAAAACAGCACTGTTTCAGGTAAGGTTGCTATTTTGATGAACTGTAACATTTTCCACGATGACACGATGAAAATTTGTATTTTATATCCTCTATTCAGTCGCTGCCAACATTTTGCATGTTGTCGACCGCGCGGAACAAAAGAGGATACTCGGTGAATGCCTGTTCACAGCGATCAAGGCCATTTGTCCGCAATTGGCTGACAAAGTAACCGGCATGCTGGTGGAACTTAACAATACGGACATACTGGACATGCTGGAGCATCCCGAAACCCTGAAGAAGAAAGTGAACGCAGCATTTGCGGTGTTACAATCCTACTACAAAGCCCAAACCTAATACGTGTAATGATAAAATAAAGTAGTTTTTGACTGACAGTGAAACGGCAAAGGTACAGTTCCTTTCTTTTTGCTTTGTTGCGGCTAAACAAGTACGGAACGGAAGAAGAGCGTTTAGTAGAGTTGCAAAATATAGATTATTCTACGACATTGTAACGGTTTCCGGCGAAAAGCTTTTCCCGCTTCGAGTGCCCTTATGTGTGCGTGAAGCCGCCAAAAATCACTTCTCTATCGACGAATGCGAAACGTAGCACTGTTTGACTCTTTCACTCCGTTGGCCCCCCCACGAGGTGCTCGCTCTTTTTCGCCTTGCCGCTCTTTTGTTGTCATATTTTCTGCCTCAAGTGATACAAGTAGTAGAGAGAGCGGCTACACGAGATCGTAGCAACCGTCCTTTCAGTCTTCTCGGAAGAAAGTGGTTCGCCCGTAGAACAGCGGGCCAGACTGTTATCGTTGAAAGAGTCGAGCGAAGTAAACGGCCGAAGGTGGGTGATAACAATCTGCATCTTTTTTTACTACAAATGTTATTATTGCGGCAACGAAAGCAAGTTCCGGCGAGTTAAGCCACAATTGTTTCCTCCTTAGAACACAGCACGCTGCAGAATCTGCATAGGCTTCGTGTTCCCTGTCTGGTGAAAGATATGTGACGGTGTGTGAGTTGGGCACAGATTTGGCAGGCCATTTTGAATTCGATGAAGTTTCATCTGCCTCATACGCTGGCCCAATATTTTATGAACTCGATTGCCGCGAATGTGTGGACAACGAACAGAAACGAAGCATTTAATGGTGCAAGACACATACACTTCCCATTGCAGTCGTATATTTCCCCGTGCCTCTCCTGTCCGAATCCGTGGCGCATTTTCCGTTGTTTACTGTGTCCCAAGCGGTTCCATGAGTTGCGCTCGTTCAAAATGGCAATGATTACTTTTCTGTCCGATCTCGGACACATCTTTGATCATGTTTCACATTCAACAAATTTGTAGACTGGCTTTAACTGACTTGGATTTGTTTTCCTCTTTTTTTTGCAGATTTGTCCTCAGTGGGAAACGCTCTATAGACATCATTGACCAGTAAAAAAATCACTGTGCTATCGCGCGATCCATTTCCCGATCATCGGCTACAATGGCCAATCTCAACGGCGAATTCAGTTGGAACGACCTGAACGCCACACCGGTCGAGCAGCTGATGAAATATAGTGCCCACAAGGGATACGATTGTCCCGAGTATAGGTACTTTCGGCTCAAGAACGGCATGATCCAGTGCAAGGTGAACGTCAATGGGTCACTGTACTCGACATATCCTGCGGAATTTGCAAACGAGTTTGAGGGCCAGTTCGCCGCCGCACTCAAGGCGATCGAAGCGATACGGGCCGACGAATCGCGCCACAGGCACGAGGTTTGCCTGGAATCGGATTTGGAGGTTGCGAATCGTATTTACGAACTATTGGCCAACTACCCGAACGGTTTGTTCAGCAAGCGGGTTCCGGAAGCGTTCCTGCAGACGCACCGGTCACTGCTGCCGGATCACTGGTTTTCGATCATCGATCGATATCTGGACCAGCTGTTTGTGGTGGAGGACGGACCGGGGGATACGATGGTGTTTGCCTGTGAGCAACCGTCGATGTCGGATGCGGCCTCCAACACGTCGGAGGCACGGCAGATGGCGGTGAA
>NC_069144.1:1855523-2025978 GCF_943734635.1 Anopheles cruzii
AAGTGATCGAAGACCTAGTAGTAGGCAGCGCGTTTTACAATTTGGCAGCCGATCAGCACCGTACCAACCAAGCCTAAGAACAGCGATCCTTGTGAACTTGCGTTGTGAACCTTGAGAACTCAAATATTGGAATCCGATTTACCTGGTGGCCGCTACAGTAATATTTACAGAAACGACATTAATTCCATTAGATTACTGATTTCATTGTCCTCAAAAGAGAGGCTCCTCATATAATCCCTCAAGCGCCACTCACCTGAACGTATCGCCCGTTCGATCCTTAAAGTAATAGTTACCGAGCAGATCCTGCACCAGAATGTCGCCCGACAACACCTTCTTCTCCGGGGCAGCCTTATCGGCGTGGCCAACGAACGAGTTGAGTGCCTTCTTTGGGTTGATCTTCCCGATAAAAACGCCCGGTTCTCGCGGTTTACGCTTGATGCAGAAGCCGTTCGCGCCGCGGATAACTTCACCCGTTTCCTCATCTCATCTGGCAGAAAAGCGTGACGGCCACAAGGTTGATTATTCATTTAATTGTCACTGTGGCAAGCGGAAATTTACCTTATCAGCGTGACCGGGTAAATAGCTTTGGCAAAGTTCGGCACAAATCCGACGGCCCCCATTGTGTTGTCGATGTTTGCTGTCGAAATAATAACGCAGAACCATGCCATGCTCAAAGTGGAACTTACAGCAACTTTCCGCTAAAAACTTACACAAATTCGAATTGCATTCCGTGGAGCCGTAAAACTCGCCAATCTGCGCAATGTTGAAGCGCGACACGAACTGTGGCCATATCTACAACCCGTTGCCCAACCCCAACTCCTGCGCCACCTGTTCGGCGCCACACGTGGAACGGAGAGAAACGTGGTAATGAACAGCCCCCTTAATCCCGTACCAATCCACGAACACTTACCGTACACTTGGCCCAGAAGTTGGAGGTGGAAAACTTTTTGCGCAAGGCCGCCGTCAAACCACACACCACCACAAACTGCCGACGCCAATCATGCCACCGGCCGAATGATAAAGCGGCAATGAATTATAAATGATGTCGTCATCGCGGAAGCTCAGCATATAATAGCACCCGAGGCCCATGAAGGTGTCCTGGTGCGAAGCGAAGGCGAAGGCGGATGATGATAAATACCAAATCGTACACATTGTGGGTTCGTCCTCCGGAGGATAGAACCTGGCCGCGACGTTCCAGCGCGTGTTGGAAGGTGTATCGCGGTTCCCACGGTTCTAAGGGCCATCATTATGAGTGTCATCCGTCAGAGGGTGAACGGATTTTCGCCAGAATCCTTCGCAACCGACAGGGTTTTGTTCGCGAGCAGAAGGATGATCGAACGAAGCACGGTATCTATCTTGAGGATAACACTATTAGAGCAACATTTTTCAGTGGCTCAGAGTGTCCAGTAGCGCGGCACGCTTTATCATCCGGGTGTGGTCATTCCATCATACTTTTCCAATATTTTTTCAAAGTCACACGAAATAGTTAGTTAGCCACCGCCGTCCACGCTGAGCACTAAATTTTCGGCATCTAAAACAGAAAAATTTTCGCATGTGAGAAGATGATTTATGATTATCAATTATATCGTATCGCCCTTCAAGCGGACACAGCGCGCCACACAAACGTAGAAGTCACGCACACGACGAGGTGCGAGTACGTGTGGTGCTGGAGGCTCAGCTGCTCAGCTAATCAGCGGATCAGCGGCGGCTGTCCTAACGATCTGTCAGTCCGCATCGTTTTCGGCCATTGTTCTGGCGAAAAAATTGGCGAGCCTTTGCGAACGAAAACTACAATTGCCAGCAGTCCCACCCGTGCACCCGTTACTTAAAAGACTTAAAAGATATTTCGTAGATCGGCCAACGAGATAGTAGATTGGCCGAACTTTGCCAAAGAAGATTTCGTTACAACCAGTGTGTGTTCCAGTGTGTGTTCCAGTGTGTGTTTCCCGGCGCGTCGGTTCCGGATCGATAAGAAAGTCTAACATGTCGAGATGCTGCTCGGTTGTAGGCTGTTTCAACACTGGAAATCGCAATCGCAACTGCAGCTTATACCGGTTCCCGACGAATGACTTTCTGTAAGTATCGACTTCCGGAACCTCTGATGGAACAGAAGCTCGCGGTGAGCGAGCTGGCCACTGTTAAGATGCAACTGGTGCAAGTACGCAAAGAGGCGTCCGGGTGAAACCCGATTTCTCTTTCCCGCCCAACAGAGAGTGTAGCGGCGCGGCGTCGACAATCTTGGCCCGCGGAGGTGGGCCAAAGGAAGAGAGTGGGAAAAGAGTGGGTGGGCGGGATTTTTCGCGGTTAGCGACGACTAGAGCGGGTCTCGCACTAAGGCGTTTGCCGGTCTCCGTATGGAAGCTTGCGGCGGGTGTAGGGAAAGTTTGGGAGGATTGGGGTTTTGGACTATGGAAGAGGGTTTCGTTCCTTAATTCCTTTCTCGGAGGATCTCGAGATCGGCAACTAAGTAACGAGCGTGGTGAAATATAACAACGTGGTGACCGAAATGTCGAACGTGTTTACATTCGTGTTTTTGGCCCGAGAAAATAGATATCGAAGAGGGAGGTTGATTTCTGAATAATTTATAGTTTAAATTAAAAAAAACATCACAAGTAAGAACTTACATTAACCTCTGTTTGTAAACAAACGCTCGGTGTTACGTGTTATATTATGTTTTAGAGGGTCCGGTGAGCCACAACGCTTTTGACACCTACTGGTCGCCGTACTGTCAAAATGGTTATATAAGAGGGCTGTTATATCTGCTGTTATGCACCGTGTGGCATCACAGTAACGATAGAAATGAATGCTGCGTTCGCAACAGAGAGACAGAGGGAGGGAGATAGAGAGAACAGCCGCTCTCTCTGTGATGCACCCGTGTGATCGACGACGGTCGGCGACGGGTGACGACACCGCGACATTGGCGCGCTGATTACGAAAATCACACACTTTCCGCACGCAGCGCAACCGAGTCCGGAATTTCGGGATCCCCGCGATGGAACCACCTTCGCCGGAGGAACTCCCGGGACCCGCTCGGGGAAGTTCCCGCCCGAACTCAAGGTCACCCACCGGGCCAATTTTAATCGATCGACACCTTTTCTTCTTCTTTTCTCCTTTCATGCTCCTCTCCGGCGGACGGACGGACGCGCTGCAGTTGTAATATATGGGTAGATTTTTGCAACCGGGAGGATCTGCGCATGGAGTACGCCGAAAACGACGCGGCGTATATGAGCATGGTCCACTTCATCTGCTCGGACCATTTTGAACCTCGATTGCAATATAACCTCAACGACCCAGGCAAGGGTAAGTCAGCGTGCGTGCGTGTGTGTTCCCGGTCCGAAGGCTAACTGGAGGGAGGGTGTTTTTTGGGGGGAGCGACTAGCGACGCAACGGATGACCACCACCATCCGTGTGTCACACTGTGTCAGCCAGCCATCCACGGGGAACCCCGCGTTTGTAGGCTCTTTTGGCTCGGATCAGAACGGGATCGACGGCCCGTCGACGGGTGGTGGGCAGCCACCCGACAGGAACTTGTGAGGAGCGCGATCTCAAGGGCAGAGTGTGGCCAGCTGTGTGCCTCCAACACTTCAATCGAACGCCTGTCGCTTTAAAGAACTAAGTCCCTCGGTGTGTGTGTGTGTCGTTCAAGGTGTGTTCAAAAAGTTCTGATTATATTGTATTTACGCGGGCTACGTATATTCGATTCTGTTTTGCTTTGACGTGTTTTGGCTCATCGTTGATGCCGTCTTTATCTCCTCAATCGTAGCGTAGCGTCCTCCATTCATGGCCCCCTTCAGTTTCAGGAACAGAAACTTTTCAGCGCCGCCGAACTTTTCACCATAAGTTACTGACATGTGTAGCAACCTAACGCCAAAAATCGAAAATCGAATACACGTAGCCCGCGGAAATACGAAATTGGCAGAACTTTATGAACACACCTCGTACGGCCGACTGGCGACTGAAATCCACACCAAAAAGGTTTTCCCAATCTTTATTGGCCGTGGCAGCGCTCCCTGTGAGAGGACCCAAACCGGTGGAGAAAAGCGAAGCGGCCAGAAGGGAGTGTGGAGCTCGGGACCCGGCGTGGCACGCGGCGTGAGAACGGAACGGGGCCTGGCGCCTGGCTTGGTGTGGTGTGTCGGTAGGGACATACCACATCCGTCCGTAGGCGGCGGGCAGAGGGCGGTGGGGACCGAAATGAAGCATCAAACTTAACTAACGAAAATCTTTCTCTCGCTCTCTCTCTTTCTCTCTATCTCTCTCTCTCTCTCTCTCTCTCTCTCTCTCTCTCTCTCTCTCTCTCTCTCTCTCTCTCTCTCTCGCCCTCTCTCTTTGTCTGTCTCTCTCTGGCTGTCTTTCCGGTTTCTTGTCGCAATGTCTGGCTGCCGATGCGACCCTGCCAATGTCCTTGTGCGCTCAACTCAACGATTTCACCAAACAAAAAAAAACCGCAACGCAAACCACTCCAACGACGACGACGGTGGGCAAAATGGCCGCTCGAACACACAAAAACCGCGTCCCGCCGGATGCACAACGGTGTGTGTCGCTGTGTGTTATTAACACCTTCTCCGGATGGTCGGTGCAGCCTACGACCGCGTTCCATACCGACGCTGAGGGATCCCCGGAATGGCGGTGGGGGTGGCGATGACAGTGCCGGTGGCAGTAGCGGTGGGGGTGGCGGTAGCAGCAGCGGCAGCGTTGGTGGCGGTGGACGCGAGTCCGCGATCGACACTTTTTTGTCGGCCGCCGTGCCTTTTTATCACGAACGCGTCGACCTCTCGACGCAATTCATAGCGGCGGTCCGCGCCGCCTCGACCACCGTCGGAAGTCCGTCGTCCTCCTCCGCCGTCGCCAGCGGCAGTGCGCCCGTCGCTCCGGGCAACCGCCCCGCAGCGTACGCCCGCGCCGGTGCAGCAGCGCCCCCGGTGGAGCAGCGCCACCCAACGAACTCCAACAGCAATAACGGCGGCAGGCTGATGGCGACCGCTACCGCTGCCCTTGCCGGCTACATAACCCAGCAACTGCGGCGGATCAGTGGCCATCAACAGAGGGCGGCGGAGGCCAGAGCCGTGGGCGCCGACATACAGGCTGCCCTGATGAACAGAATCAGCGTACTGGCTGTCCTGAGCGGTGGCGGTTTCGACGGGCTGATGGCGGAGTCCCTGGAGGAATTTAGGCGCCATCAGCGAAGAGCGGCGGAGGAAGATGCCGCGGCCGATGACACACTGGGTGCCCTGATCAACAGGGTTACACAGGCAGCAGCCAATGCCGCACGGTATCCGCGGCGAACCCCCGCAACGGGGACGACGGCAACGACGACGGTGCGACGTCTACTACCCCGAAGATCAGCACCACCTCCTCGACGATACCGTCGGTGAGCACTCAAGTCTATTGGTGGCGCGAACGCCCGATTCGGGCTTTGGCCGCTTGTATCGAGACCCTCCAGCTGTCTCGGTCTACTGCCCTGCCTCTCCAGTCTGCTACACCGAGCAGGTCCTCGCTGGCCTTACGGACGCTGTCCTCCCATCGGGCTCTTGGCCTACCGACTGGTCTCCTGCCGTGTACCGTTCCCAATAGCGTTTTCTTTGGTATCCTTGTTTCGTTCATCCGTATAATGTGGCCCGCCCATTGCAATTTTTGTTTCTTTGTTTCGCCCATTGCAAATCAAAACTGAGCACTCAAGTGTATAGAGAAATTTTCAAAATACATGTTTCAATTTCAATAAAACCGATTTTACGTTTACTTTTAATGCACGTGGAACATCGAGCAGCAAAGTTTCTCATATGAAGGTATCTGGTCGGGTAAGTTTGAAGTCCACAGGACCGACTTCAATGCGCGCTATAGCACGTATTAAATTTCAAAATATTTCCTTGTCCTTATGTGCTTTTTAAGGATATGATGGCAACGGGTAATTTCTTCGGGTGAACTAACGGATCTTTTAAAAAACTTCAAACCGACTGTCAGATAAGCAACCAAAGTATTGGTATTTCAAACACACATACCAACACAAATCAAAACTGAGACGGTTCATTTTCGGTTCTTCAGTTAAGCTGTGACGGTTTATCGCGCTATCGTAATCCTTTCGTAGCTTCGCATTGTGTTTGCAAAATGGGTTTCAATCTCTTAGTTTCTAACCTTCATCCAAACATTACCAATCAGCAGTTGTTCAACTTGTTCGCACCGTACGGAAATATCTCTTCGACAACGGTGTACCAAACGGGTAACTCGCTGGGGCATGGCTTCGTAAATTTCTACCACGCGCAGAATGCGACACGCGCCATCGTTTGTATGAACGGACGCGAAATCTATGGCTTTCGGATCTACGTGGAGCCAGCACCTCAATGCGTAGGGAATCCAACCATTCAACCACAACAACAGGATGCTCGGTCGATAGGGCTACAATACATAAACGATATGATAATGGACAATATGGGCTTTTATTTCAATAAAAGCAAGCAGCAACCTCTGAGGCAGGCAGCAACCTCTTGCCCGGGAAATGTGGGTCGGAATATTCCTCAAATAGCCGAACCACGGAAAACACCTAAAACTCCCCCAAAAAAAGCCCAAACTAAGTGCACGGCGGATGCGGCGAAGAAAACAGCACTGTTTCAGGTAAGGTTGCTATTTTGATGAACTGTAACATTTTCCACGATGACACGATGAAAATTTGTATTTTATATCCTCTATTCAGTCGCTGCCAACATTTTGCATGTTGTCGACCGCGCGGAACAAAAGAGGATACTCGGTGAATGCCTGTTCACAGCGATCAAGGCCATTTGTCCGCAATTGGCTGACAAAGTAACCGGCATGCTGGTGGAACTTAACAATACGGACATACTGGACATGCTGGAGCATCCCGAAACCCTGAAGAAGAAAGTGAACGCAGCATTTGCGGTGTTACAATCCTACTACAAAGCCCAAACCTAATACGTGTAATGATAAAATAAAGTAGTTTTTGACTGACAGTGAAACGGCAAAGGTACAGTTCCTTTCTTTTTGCTTTGTTGCGGCTAAACAAGTACGGAACGGAAGAAGAGCGTTTAGTAGAGTTGCAAAATATAGATTATTCTACGACATTGTAACGGTTTCCGGCGAAAAGCTTTTCCCGCTTCGAGTGCCCTTATGTGTGCGTGAAGCCGCCAAAAATCACTTCTCTATCGACGAATGCGAAACGTAGCACTGTTTGACTCTTCACTCCTTTGGCCCCCTACGAGGTGCTCGCTCTTTTTCGCCTCGCCACTCTTTTGTTGTCATATTTTCTGCTTCATTAGTAGTGGAGCGGGAGCGACTACACGAGATCGCAGCAACCGTCATTACTGTCAGTCGGCAAGATTTTTCGGAAGAGAGCGGTTCGTTTGAGAAGTGGCAAGAGAACGTTCGAGTGAAGAGTTTGAAAAGAACGAAAGAGTTCGCGAGTGAAGTAAACGGCCGAAGGTGGGTTATAACAATCAGCATTCTTTTTTTACTACAAAGTTATTATTGCGGCAGCGAGATTAGTCAGAACGGTGTGTGAGTTGGTAGTGTGGCCACAGATTTGACTACACGGTGGCAGGCCATTTTGAATTCGATGAAGGTTCATCTGCCCCACACGCTGGCCTAATATTCTATGAACTCGATTACTGCGTGTGTGTGTGGACATCGTTTTAAAAAAATCAAAGTAGGCTCGAGTGTTCCGTTGCGGCAGCCGAGCTCAGTGTGGTGCTGTTGTTTTCTTTGCCTAATTATGTGCATGACCGCAGATCTGTACGATAGAAGGCAACATTCCATTCAATTGTGCTGGGCGTCCGTGCCCGTGTGCATGCAACAACGGCCGAGCAGAAGTGTACATGTGGTGGTAGTAATGGGGAAATTGGAGCACAAGATGTGGCCCACAATCTCAGCTACATATGCAGTGGGTGCGCGTGTGTGTGTGCGGGTCTGCCATTGGGGACGGTACCGTAGACCGTCTGCAAAATGGATCGTCATCGGCCTGCTAAGCGGGAAGATCCCTAACCTTAGAAAACTGTCACCATCCGCGTGGCAGACAAAGATGGGTCAATGAACGGCAGTGTGGCACTCCTCGAGGTGGGCGATCGCCAGAACGTAGAATAATGTCCAACGCATTCCTATTGTCAAGCGAATTCTATATTGCCGCATAACTTCGGTTCATTTTTACGACCCAACTGCGCGTCGCCTGCGTTGTGTACGTGGCTGTGTGTATCACTTAGATAACGATTCGATCGCACTGACCGACCGACCGACCGGAGGTGGTAGTGGTGACCCATCGCGCGCGGTGTGTTTGTTGTTGCTGCCGTGCACTGTTGGGGCCACGCAGCCGCCAACAGCCCCAGATCGGAATGCATCTTAGCGTGCGCGGCATTTCGCCACCGAAAGTCGCGAGCACACACACGCTTACTTGGGTTCAGAGAAAACGTTACTCTCCCCCCGAGTGAGCAGGAAAGTGAGAGCGGCGTGACCGAGAGAGCGCGCGCTACGTTGAATGTTTACTGAAAAGTAGCAATAGCAGTATTTTTTGTGGAATTCCAATTGCCGCAGAATGTTTCGCTTTGTTTACTTCGAACGAATATGAAAGGTTTCCAGCTCAAGTGGAGACCGACGGGCACATTCCAACGCGCGCTCATTCTTGTCGAACCCCGTTCGGGTGAGCGTGTGTTGGTGAGAGCGCCGCCTATTGCGGTTTCTTGACTCGCCGCTTCGTTCGCCGTCATCTCACACGTGGGACGCACTTTTTACGTTCCTTTTTTCTTTCGTCTGGCCTCATGAATTATGCGTCGTGGGGCCGGGTGGCGGCCCCCTATGGGATCGGCGGGGGGTTTGTTTATAAACCGAAGGTCTCGCTGCGTCGCCCGTCGGCAAAGAACGGAGCGAAAGCCGAAAGAAGATGTACATCAAACCGCGATGCATACTTGGATTGATGAACGGTATAACCTAAAAAAAATCGGTGCGCCATAATACTTTCGATTTTAAAATGAAAATGCTCTTGTTGCTATTTGTGGAGTGTTGTACACACATTTGGACACATCTGTTTGCCACACAAGAACTAGCCCCAGATAAGAAAACGGCAACCGGGATGAGATCATAGTTCCACCACCTCACCAAACTGCCAACACACATCTTTGAATGTGTGTACGTGTCTAACCTAGAGTGTCAGTCGGTGGGTTGATCAGAGACGGCTATGCACTTTTATTGTGTGACCATAATGATGATGGTCAAGAGAAAGTCGCGATATGTGGCGCGAAAGAAACCCCTAACGGTGTGGCCCCAGACCCGACAAAAAGAGTAAAAATCGGGCTTTTTTTAGGACTGTAAAACGAGACGGTAAAGTATAATCACATAACCTCGTCCCCAAACATATCCAATTCTCGGTTTAGCTTTTCGTTTCTCGTTCGATGACCACCGACGGAGCTGCGTGTTATGCCTCTCTTGGGTCCGGTTTCGGAAATCAATGCAGCGCGGGGGGAGCAGTCTGTTACGACGATCTTATGTCACCTGTAAGCCCGGTAAGCGTGCGATGATAAGGACGAAGGCAACAAAACGCAACGCTGAAAAATACTCGCAGTAGGCTTAAAGTAGAGAAAAATGGACAGAAAACTTTGAAACCTTTTCGTCATATGGAAGAAGCACGTTCAAGTATTTCACCCCGCTAGTCGCTAAGTGTGCCGTGGACCATTTGTCGAAAGAAAGGAAACGATGGACGACCCACTAAAACTGCACCCTGGAGCTGTGGCCGGGCCACGTTATTTGCATTCGAAATTCTTGTCACGCTGTCTCGGCTCGGTTTCACTTTATTGTGCGACTTTTGTCCGCTCGGCTCAGTCGGCCACACCGTGCCACAGTCATGTTGACACATTAACCGATCACAGTAGCCCGCCGAGTTTCTAATTGATGCAAAATAGAGCAATGAGTGGCGTGGCGAAGAGCGGCGAAGAGATGAAAGAACCGAAGAAAGTAACCTAGTTCGCGGCGGCGGTGGCAATTGGCACTGAGGGATCGGTTTTGGCAAACACCGCACACCCGGGGCCAATAATGTTCGCACAGACGACGCTGAATTCGTTACCTTTTTGCAAAAATTCTCAGGTACCTTGCTGCGCAAAATTTCATCTTCTTTGACGTGTTGTGTGTGTTAATTCGGTTGGCGAGTTACCAATCCCAAAACTAATCAATGACATACGCAGCATTGGAATTGTGGCTGTGTTTGAGTTTGCTTGAAAAATTGTGTTGATAAACTGGCCATCTGACGGGAATGTGTTGCCGAAAAGCACGACGGCAGGCTACGACACGCTCATTCACGTTGCAACAACATTAAACTATTTTTTCATTGTAACACCGAAACAATGTTACTGTCGAGTCTGAGAGCGGATGTTATTTGTTTGTCCATTTATGTGTTGAGGTTCAATTTTTTCACATTGAATGATGTCATATCGAACGTGTTTGCAGACAAATTTGCATGAAAATCAGTATATCAACCGGTTTGTGTTTTCGTCGTAACCTAAAATTAAATAAAAGCGGGTCTCAGGTCTCCCAGGTCTGGTATGTGGTCTCTTTGGCTGGACGGAATGCACGTTTTCCGGTGTGCGTGCTGGTCCTTATCGTCTATTTTTTCACTCTCCCACTTTGGCCGTAAGTGACATGATTTTACCGATAAGAACTGCCGTTGTTTGATTGTCCCGTGCGCTTTTGCGATCTGTGAAATGTTTATCGGCGAGTCGAAGGAAGTGAGACCACCCCCCGAGGTTCAGCGTTTTTATCAGTCTCAGTCATATCCTGCTTATCGTACTCATTTGTATAAATGCATAACGTTTATTCCTCTTCCATTGCAGCACCAGTTACAACCGCCCCGAACGGGGCTCCTCGTGGGGTTGGGTTCGAAATGATTTCATTTTTTCCAGATTTCCAATTTCCTGCCCAATAGAAACTCCTCGTAATCGGCCACCGCGGCACCACTCTCGCCCGAAGAGTTCGGATGATGATCGCAATCGCGAGTGCGATCGATTGCGCACGATGTGTTAATCTGTGTACTTCGCTGCCGCCGCCCAGATCCGCGCCCGTTCGAACCCCCAATGCTGTGTGTGGTGAAAATTGAAGAAATTTTTTACAACGATGCGATTCCATTTGGGCCACTTGTGGCCACACTGCTGCTGCTGCAGCTGCACGATGTTTGCGTTTTTGGTGTTTCCGTTTCACAGTTCTCTCCTCTAAACGGTGTTGACCATCCATCTCTCGTAACACGGTGGCTGGAAAGTACCGGGCCTAAGAAAGAAAACTCGTTTTATTTTTGTTCAACGCGTTTTGTAGAACGCGTTATCTTTTGCCTCAAAATTGGTCTCAGTTTCAGCGACAACCGCTTCATTCGAGTGAAATTTTGTTTCCGTTGAGCATGTTTTTGAGTTCGACGGACCGCCAGCAGTAGTCGCTCGGAGTCGCAAATCTGACGAATTCGGTCATTTCTGTGCCGCTTCGGCCTTCAATCGCTTCAATAACGCTATGTGGGAATACAAACTTTATGTAATTCCTTATTTTTATTTTGATCGGGATAAGTAAGTCGAGCGTCACGGAGAAAATGTTCAATGACTACTAGTCGAAGGATCGGAGAAAATGTTCAATGACTATTAGTCGAAGGAGCGGAGAAAATGTTCAATGACTACTAGTCGAAGGAGCATCGTTTGCTCGACCGTATTGCTAGTCTCGCGTCTGCTCGAATTCGAGTTCGCAGACTATTACAAAAAATGACTGGTGAGGACAAAAACGACAAAAAATGACGCTACAGTTATAACCGCCTCATTTGGCTAGGTCCTGAAACTTTTCTGCACATGCGTTAGAAGGCCGGCCACCAGCGCGGGCACTTTATTTGGCAAATATTTACTCTTTTCCGATCGAAGACGCTGTCCGTTTATGATTTCTTCACTGTCTCGGTCGCCTCGATCCGCCGATATGGTGGTCGGCTTGGCCGCTAAGATAGCCGGCCTCGCTTACAACGGCCGCCAATGTTACGCGAGTAGTGTGCGCAGTTTTCCAATGTGTGTTTGCCAGAGATACAGCTAGACCTTACACTGCGCGTAGCTCGCGCTCTGTCTTTGTTGTTGTTTCTCTCCGTGCAGATTCTTCTTGGCCACGCAACGGAGAGAGTTGTTTGTTTCCATTAGCGCAGCGTCCACGATAAGCGTGCTCTTGCTGCCAGCAGCTGACCAGCAGCTGACCAGCTGGTGGACCCGCAATCCCCCGTGGTGGAAAAAGTGAAGTTAATGGCTTTCCGTTCCCTTCCGTCGTCCCACTCTAGCTTCTCTCGTGTTGGCTGTGCTCGACTCGTCGGTTGGTCAACGAACAGAAACGGAGCATTTAATGGATGGTGCAAGACACCGCACAGACACAAGCGCACCATTTGGAAAACGGTTTCCCATTGCAGTCGTATATTTCCCCGTGCCGTTGGTTCGGAAAGGAAAAGTGGAGAGGAAAACCGAGTAGAAGCATAAATCACGCACGCTCCTGTCCGAATCCGTGGCGCATTTTCCGATGTTTTTTGCCGTGTTCCAAGCGGGAAGGAATTTCGGGCAGTGAAATTTCCCGACAATGTTGCTAGTGGCTGAGGGCGGTGCTCGTTCGATAGCGCAAAGATTAGTTTTCTGTCCGATCTCGGCCATGTCTTGG
Organism: Anopheles cruzii; assembly: GCF_943734635.1. NCBI lineage: Eukaryota > Metazoa > Arthropoda > Insecta > Diptera > Culicidae > Anopheles > Anopheles cruzii. The sequence goes on from NC_069144.1 coordinate 1,868,166, forward strand.
ACACAATTTTTAGACTGGCTTTATCTGACTTGGTTTTGTTTTCCTCTTCTTTATGCAGACATCGTCTACGAGTAAGCTAGTTTCAAAAATCACATCGCCTACAATGGCAAAATCTAACGGCAACATGTCGGAGGAAGCACGGGTCGTCGTGAAGAATATCCGGTCGGTGGTGATATCCCGCGACGATGCCTCGACCGTGCGAACTATCACGGGCGATTACCTCAAGCTCATTGGCGAGCAACCACCATACGCGAAGTTCGGCTTCGCCAGCCTTGATGATATGCTAAAGGCGAGCGGAGAGTTCCTGGCGAAGCGTGAAGACGGGCAGACGAGAATTTACGCCAAAGCGAAGAGCGATTCGGCGCACATCTGTGACATGGTAAAGGCGCAGAAACCGGCTAAACCAACTGCGAACCGTTGCATCCGGCCGGCACCACGTTTGCCGTCAGTCGGTGCCCGAGTTGGTGGTAACAGTACCACTAACCAAACGGCATACAGTCGGATGTACTCCGAGCAAAACATGGGCCGCAATCGGGGATCACCCAGAACTCGACCGAGCAGGTTCTTCGGAAACACTGCCAGCAACAACAACAACAACAACAACGGTTGTGCTCCTCTTACAAAGAGTGAGCTGTTGCTTCGGGCCATAACAAAAACATCGCAGGGCCGAGGAGGATCGTCACCGGTGAAACGAGGCTCACCGGAAGCGAACAATAATAGCCAAATGAAAAATTATAACCTCCGCGGTGGCGCCGCTGGACATCCCCAACAGCAGGTGCTTCCGGCGAACGATTTACGCCATGGGCTGAACGAACGAGCGAACCTCCGCGGCGGCGCTGGACATTCACAACAGCAGGTGCTTCCGGCGAACGACTTACGCCATGGGCTGAACGGCAGAAATACCGGCCTGAGCCGTTCGTCGGTCGATATGCGACAAACGGCAACCAAACCGGCCGCACCTTCCTCCACCGCTTCGAAGCAGCAGCAGTCGAACAGTGATGGCCAGGCGAAAGTCCAGGCCGTCAATCGACCGACGAACAGCCACGTGATCGCTGGTTCCGGTCGAGTAATTCCTCCGTCGGTTGCACCACTGCCCCTAATGGACAACAGCGTGCCACGAACAGCAGAGTCCACAGGCCCAGCGGCGCACTCGGTGGGCGCTCGGAGCACGACGTCGAAGAGCGTGAACTCGCGGCTCCAACAGGCGCAGGGTCCGGTGTCACCAACAGGCGCAGGCACCGGCTCACCGGCGTACCAACGCGCACAATCGCTCGATGAACGCTCCTCGAACGGCGGTAGTGGCCCAGCCGCCACGCAAGAGATGATTACAACCCAGAAGACACAAAGCAAACTCGGCGATCGGTTAACCCAGGCTGCTGCCGACCGTGGGGCAGATAAACCGTTCTCGTTCGCATCCTCCCAGTACGGCACCACCGAATTTAGCTGGAACGATCAAAACGCCACACCAGTCGAGCTGCTGGGGAAATATAGTGCCTCAAAGGGGTACGATCGGCCGGAGTATAGGTACTTTCGGCTCAAGAACGGCATGATCCAGTGCAAGGTGAACGTCAATGGGTCACTGTACTCGACATATCCTGCGGAATTTGCAAACGAGTTTGAGGGCCAGTTCGCCGCCGCACTCAAGGCGATCGAAGCGATACGGGCCGACGAATCGCGCCACAGGCACGAGGTTTGCCTGGAATCGGATTTGGAGGTTGCGAATCGTATTTACGAACTATTGGCCAACTACCCGAACGGTTTGTTCAGCAAGCGGGTTCCGGAAGCGTTCCTGCAGACGCACCGGTCACTGCTGCCGGATCACTGGTTTTCGATCATCGATCGATATCTGGACCAGCTGTTTGTGGTGGAGGACGGACCGGGGGATACGATGGTGTTTGCCTGTGAGCAACCGTCGATGTCGGATGCGGCCTCCAACACGTCGGAGGCACGGCAGATGGCGGTGAACGAGCTGCAGTTACCGTGGGACCAACAGTACTGGGATCTGTACATCACGAACCCAGTTTCGACGGTCGAAGTTTGGGCACGGCTCGTTGGTGTCGACTATAGCGTAAGTGTTCGTTTTCGTTTTCGTTTTCCCCCCGTAGTCAACAACGAGTCTTTTCTTCCCTTCGCGCGCCTTTTTCGTAGGATAAAATGGATACGCTTATAACAGACATCGAAATGGCGATGATGAGCGCCCAACCGAAGGCGGACGAGTCGGAGGCGGCGGTCGGCGAGTACCTTCTTGCGTCGGTCACCGACTGCTGGTACCGGGTGCGTGTGGACGAGATCAACTACGACACCAACGAGTGCCAATGTTTTTTCATCGACATCGGCGACAAGGAGCAGATCCCGCTGGACCAGCTGTATCAGTGCGACCCAAAGTACCTGGAACTGCCCGGTCAGGCCAAACGGTTCACGCTCGAGGGGTTGGAAGATTTCAGCGAAAATCCGAAAGCGAAGCTCCATCTCGATGCGCTCATCAGTGGGCGAGTGTTTATCGGGGAGATTCTGACGAAGCGCGAAGAATACGAGGAAGTCGAACAGGCCAGCGGTATCGGGTCGGGGCAGTTGAAGCTGGCACTGTACGATACCTCGTCCGACCACGATGTGCTGCTGAACCCGGTTATACTGAAGCACATCTGCGACGATACGCCGGAACCGGCACTAAACCGGAAGGATGTAAATGCGGTCACTATTTCGTACATTGACGACCAGGGCGACGTGTACGGTCAGCTGGTTGGTACGATGGAGTACCTACAGGTAAGTCACCAGAGTTTGATTCGCAATGCGGCTGGGTTTATGTAATTCTCTTTTCTGTCGGCTGTCGGCGCGCCACCACAGAAACTCATCACCAATCTGACGCAGTCGAACGCGCTTGACGGCAAGTATCGGGGTCTGTACAAAACGAAAGCCGGCGACCAGCAGCAGCAGCAGCAACATCAGCTGTACCTGGTGCAGGACGAAACGGATGGGAAATGGTACCGGGCGGAACTGGAGGCCGAAGAAGCGGGCCCTTCCTGTCGCATGCGGTACGTGGACGTTGGTTGCCGCCGGTGCACCAACGTGTCCAACATCTATCGCCTCGAGATGCTCAGCCTTGCGCTCAGTCGCTACCCACCGCAGGCCATCCGGATGCGTATGTTTGGGTTGGACCTCACCGAACCGCAGGTTCTCCCTCGGCTTCGTGCCCTGCTCAAACCGGCCATGCGAGCGGTGGCGAAGGTGTGTGCGATGGCGAAGCTGTCTCCCGGAGCGTCCGCTTCCTTGCCCCTGGTCAGGGTCTTCGTGTACGTTTCGCAGGCAGGCAGCGAGAATATTCCCGTCTGTGTCAACGATGCGATTGCCTTCGAGAAGGAGCTGGAACTGTGCTCGGAACTGATCAGTGCGCCGCGCATTTCGGACAGCGTGCTGAGCAATGGTTCGTCGTCGTCCACCTCAAACACCTCCTCGTCGCTGCAGTCAACCTTTGGTGCCGGTGGCGGTTCACTATCCAGCACCGACACGAAGGATCTTGCGTTGCGCTTAGGTGACCTCAAGTTGGAGACTGGTAAAAGCAGTTCGTCTGGCTCTTCCGCCACTTCACCCACTACAGCAGCAAACCCGAAGGCTGCCGTCGCAAAGCTGCCCCAAATGACGCTGCCCGCCGTGGGCCAGCTGTTCGACGTGAAGGTGGTGATCGCTTCGAGTCCGAACTACTTCATCGTCCAACCGTACGCTTCCGCCCAGCAGCTCAACCGACTGATGCACGAACTGCAGGACTTTTGCATGAAGAAAGGCCAACCGGTTCGGAAGGAGCACGTGCGACAGTACGAGGTGTACGCGGCCCTCAACACGGACGGTCACTGGTATCGGTATGTGTCCCTGCCTCCCGTCCCCGTGGTATTGTTTTCGCACGCTCGTCAAGCCTCTTCTCTCTTTTCTTCCGTTCCGACAGTGTATCCGTCACAAACATTCTACTTGGCCCCACACCGATCCATGTGTTTTTCTGCGATTTCGGCCGGATCGGGATGCTGGATGTGAGCGCGTTGCGTGTGCTGCCAGCGAACTTTCGCGTCCTACCGCAACAGGCGATCAATGCCAAGCTGCACGGTAACGACGAATGCACGGCCGTTCCGGCTCATCGTCGCTCTCACTCACTTGCGCCATTTCGTTGTAGGTGTCAAACCACTGCACAAGGACTGGCAGGCAGAGGATGCGGTCCGCTTTCAGAAGCTGACGGTGGAGCGCAAATTCGCCAGCATCGTCCGGGGCGTCCAGGCGGACGAGCTCAATCGGGACGAAAAGCTGGTGGAGCTCGAACTGATCGACGTTTCGAGTGAGGAGGATGTCTACGTGCACAAGACCCTCGTGGACGAAGGTCGTGCCGTGTACACGGCGGCCCAAACCGTTTAAACAGAGACTGCTAACCAACTCTGGAAAAGATGCATGTGCATTAACATTACCCCCCTTAGTTTCATTCTTTTCAGCCTAGCTTTACGGTCGATTTCTATACGGTAGATTTCCTTAAGCGGTTTCGAGAGTAATGGTATCACTATTTAATCGAATTGACTCTTTTTAGTAGCTTAAACGACGCTAGAAGCGGTCGGAGCAGGCAAATCTCCTTGCGCCAAACGAGAGTGTTTTAAAATCGACTCATCATCGAGAGAGATGAATCGCGCGGATTGTCGTTTTTGTTTTGCTCTAGTATTGACAGGCAGCATTCCATAATTAAATCATTATTTATTAATCACTAACAAGCGGTAAATGTGTCTCAGAAAGAGGAAACGCTAGAGCGCATACTCGTATGAATTCTAAAGTTGCGTGTTCGCTTGGAGCAATCCTCGTACGGGATTCGCTACGGCACAAACAGCTTTTCGCTTAACGAAGCTTGATATTGCTCCTCGTGGCACCAAAACTCAAACTCTTTTTTTTTTTTTAAACGGTCACACCAAAACGGCCTTATGATAACCCCGAAACAGGGATGAATTCTGTTAGTGTGTAACATGTTATTATTTATTAGATTTTTATACCTACATTTATATCCTATTATTCCTTTCCATGCCGCCGGAGGCAACGATGTACGATGAGCGTCTGATGAAATTAAACGTTTGAAGTATGAGACCGTATCAAAGCAAGCCGTCTTGGACGCGGCCGTTTACTATATTTATTAAAGATACGTCCAAGGCGCGCGCGGGCACTAGAGCCTGCTAGAGCAGAGTGTAGACCTTTTTAGGGTTATTCGCGTGCTTTGCGTGACAGTAGTAGCGAGGCGTGTCGGCATTCTGCATCCGGCGAACAGAAACATATTGTGATAACGAAACAAAAAGCTGATATATCGGCCACGGTTTCCCCGTTTACAGTGGCAACTGTGGAAACGGACAGTTGTTGAGCTAAAGCGGTGAAGAAGGCTGACGATAGGCGTGACGATTGAACGATCGAACGATATTTTTGTCGATTGTCGTTTAGGTTTACTACTTTGGACGTGTATGGTTTTAGTGCGTTTTGTTACAATTCTCCGTGCACATCACACGAAACTCAATAATGTTGCCCGCACAACAATAGTTGCGTTGCTGTAGGAATTTAGAGAAAATTATCGACATTTTGCATATGAACATTACACTACACACTGCGCTATGTTATTCGTTATATTGGGCATAGCTTCTGTACTCGTTCGTAAGCTTACGTTCGTTACGTTCGTTGTCTTGCTTTGTTCTTACTAACCAGTTCGATGGCACTTCAATTACGGTATAACAATGCACGTGTCTTATGTGAAAGTTTAGGGTTGCTATGATACGCGTTGGTTGGTTGGTTTGTGAATGCAATCAACGTCTCAACGTCTCTCATCCCAGGTCGATGTCTACTATGTCACCACAAAAGTATGCAAATATTTATGTCGAATGTTTTGGTATAACCAAACTCTATTCACTTACTCAACGCGTCTATTATTATGTGTAAGTTTGTGGAGCGCAAGGTATTAATCAGAATTTATGCGCATGAATTAATCAAATTAGACAATTTAAAATTGCAACAAAAAAAAAACCGAACCCCAGGGACAACCGCGTAAAGAGAGATTGAGCGCAAAGTTGCTCTGTTGCATTCAAGTTATTCAACTTATACCTTTGCTTTCGATATGAAATAACTTTTTTGTCACTTTCTTTTACATTTGTTCTCACCGTTTAGTGCCTTCTTTACGGGATATAGTGAATTTACCTAATGCATGAACATATGAAATATTATTGTTGTCCTATATCGAAAAATGAAAAACAAGGTCCCTATCAGGAGTCGGTCGGTCACAATCGAAAGAATTAAACGAACTCATAGCATAGCCTGCTAATCCGTAGCAGAGCGAAATACGAATTTTGGAATCTGAATTATACCCGAGTGCCGCGAGTGCCTTGTGGGGAGACGATGAATTGCGAAATGCGAAATATATACCGAAACCGAAGAGTAACGTTCGAACGCGCGAAAACCAACCGGAACGCGGTGAGTGTTGTGTTTTTATTGCTTCCTTAACACCGAACGTGTCCTTTCTTTCCGCCCACAGAAGCAACAAAACGCAGCTTGGTTTGTTTTAATACTGATTTTCCACTATTACTTTATTGTTTCAAATAGATAATAGGTGGTGTGGTAGGTAATAGGGGCGAGAGAAGTACGGACGAACAAACTAATTGTAACGATAACTTAGCCGATAATGTACAACGGTGTGTGTGTGGTCTACCAAGTTCTAGAAGCGTCGTAAGTTGTGCGTAATTACCCATCCGGGTCTATAGCTTTGTGCAAAACAAGTCTGTCCCGCGTGTGCTCACTGGCGAAATTGGTTCCTATAGGGGGCTAAGATTATTTGAGAGTAGTAGCTGGCCTCTGGTTGGGCCATCGGTAAGTCTAACACTGGAATGGCGTGTTCCGCTTTCACTTCTCCGTTTATTCCGTTGCAGTGACGGTGACGAGCGACGGTGAAGCGGATATCGCTGATCGCGGATCCTTTCCGTAGCCGATCGCGTTGGTCGCGCGGGTGGTTGACTCCTCCAGCACCGTGTGTTCCACCTCGATGTACTCTTCTTCCTCTTCCACGTCGCCATCATCTTCCGCTGGTTCTGCTTCGTCTTCGACGGCCATCTCCTCTTGATGATCCTCATCAGCATCAGCATCAGCATCGTCATCGCCACTGTTCGGAGGAAGTTCATTCTGAAGCGTCTCCGTATCGGCATCCGTATCCGTTTCATCCTGTCCATCTTCTTGGTTCTCTTCAGCCTCTCCATCACCAGCGATCCCTCCCGGTTCCAGCATTCCGCATTCTTCGACCAGCTCCTCTTCGTCTTCGGCCCGTTCCTGCTTGATGTGGCTTCCTCCCACGGCCACTGCTGCTGGCCACTGCTGGTCTTCTTCTTCTCGTCGTCCCAGCTCGTGCTCGGCCAGATGGTGCTCGAGTTCGGCACGGAAGAAGTACGCCACACCGCACCGCTCGCAGTCGTACGGTTTGGCGGTCGCGTTCGAGTGCGCCACCGGCAGGTGGGCCTGCAGGCCGGCGGACGAGGTGAAGACGGCCGAACAGATGTAGCACACGTAGCCACGCTCCTCGCAGCCGGCAAACGTGTGATCGATCAGGTGCTCCTGCAGTTTGTGCGCCGACGGGAGCGCCTTTCTGCACAGGTTACACTGTACCGACGGTGGAGACGACCCAAGGGTGGGTTCGGGTGAGGTGGCCATTCGATGATGATGGGACGACGAGAGGGTTGTCGTAGCGGTAGTTGTAGTAGCGGTCGGAACACTGGTGGCCGTGGCCGTCGTCGGAGGTTTGAGAAAGTTCATCGACAGCAGCTTGGACGGGAAGTTGTGTCGCTTGAGGCACGGATCGCAGATCTTAGTCGCCGACGCTTCCGGTTGCGATGGCAACGGTTCCAGGCAGAGGGCGCACGTCCGCTCGTTCGTGTCCGGTGACTTGGTGTGGAATCTGCGGAGATATTCGGTCAGTTAGAGGGACGGCAAAATCCGAACGGGGCCAAATTTGGCGTCAACTCACTTGGCGTGCAGACTGATTTCAAACTCGGAGTTTAGCGTCTGCCGGCAGCAGATGCATTGCTGCGGGAACCGATCCTGTTCCGAGCCGGATCCACCACCACCGGTACTACTCGTCGTACCGCTCGTACCGTTGGAGGGCGCAGAAGATGCTCCACTGGGCCCAGCAGTGCCACCGGTGGCGGACCGATCTGCCGACGAAGGGACCGCCTGGCCAGCAGCCGCCGGAGTTGAGGAACCACCAGCGACCTGCGGCTGGTGCGCCGGGAGATGCTGCTTGAAGGTGTGAGCATCCGGGAGCGGCAGAGCACAGTGCGAGCAGCGCCCGGACGCACCGACCTTGCAGTGGGACAGCTTGTGCTCGGCCAGGACGGCGGGTGATGGGAAGATTTCGTCGCAAATCAAACACTTGTGCTTGCCGCCACCCGTATTGTGCGCGATCTTCATGTGGTTCTCCAGCTCGTTCCTGCGTGCGACCGGGAGAAGCAAGGAATCGGATACTTAGCTCTGGAAGGGACGGTTCTTTGTGTCCTATTGGCCTTACCTGGACCGGAAATCCCCGTTGCAGTACGCGCACCGCAAACTGACGCCCGTCTTGAGGTTGTGCACGATCTTGCGGTGCGTCTGGACCTCACTTTCGGTCCCGAAATCGGTGCGCTCACAAATGCCACAACTGTAGCTACCGCCGCCGGAAGTCAGCGGTGGTGGAGGTCCGCTGCTCGACGGGGCGGAACCTGTCAACCCCTTACTTGTCGTCCCGGACCCGGTACAAGACGCTTGTGGGGCGTTCAGTTTGGGTGACTCAGTAGCGGGTCCACCGGGACCGTTTTCGGCCGTGTACCGTGAGTGGCACAGGCTGCCGATTGGGGAGTAAAGCTTGGAGCCTCCTGGAGTGGAACTCGCCGTTGCACCGTTGGTGGGAACGGCGGCACCCGTAGTGGTCTCGGGAGAATACAACCCATTTGCCGGGCAGATCTGGCCGGTGGAACCATAGCCCAATCCCAGCAGCGGATTGGCAGCGGTCGCGTTAGGTGAAAGACTGAGAAACGGGTTCGATTTGTTACTGGCGGTGGCGCCGGCTGCCGGAGGAACGTTCGAGGCCGTGACGGCCGCGGTCTCCGGCAGGAACGCAGACCGCGGGTGCTGATGCTGATGGCTCGTAGCCGTGGCCTTTCCCAGCATGGTGTCGTAGAACCCGTGCAGAAGTTGCTGCGGGTGCTTCATTCCGCCGAGCGTGTCCACGTGCAGCTGGTTGCCGTAGAACTTGTTGGCCGTCTGGTAGAGCGTAGGCCAGCCACCGGAAGCGGCGGCTGCCGCTGCGGCCATCGCTGCCATCTGGCCGTGTAGTTGCAGGTAGTCTAGGCCGCTCGATGGCGTCGTGGTCGCCGTGGCCGTTGACGTTGGAGCGGCACTGTTCTGATGAGCGCCGGAACTGGATTCCCCACTGCGCCGGCTCGGCGAAGCCAGTTCCTTCTGGCTGTGGTGCGTCTGCAGGTGCCGATCGAGGAGAAACTCCACGTGGAACGACTCGGGACAGGCCGGGCATCTACGGAACGGGGAGAGTTTATCAGTCAACCAATCCCATGGTTCATGGCCCGGCGGACACTCACTTGTATTTGCGGGCGTGCGAAGCGAGGTGAAAGTGCATCTCGAGTTCCGACGAGCAGACCACGCGGCAGAACATACACTGCACGGCGCCGCCCGTCAGATGGCGACTGCGGATGTGTTGACTGGAATGTGTTTTGGGGGACATTTATTAATTCGCTATCCTCTTCTTTCTCCGTAGGCGGTTCCCCGCGGGGTTACTTACCGAAAGTCGCGCTCCGTGCGGAAGGTGGCTTCGGCGCATCCGGAGCACCGGTACAGCTTCACCTCGAGCGAGTGACTCACCGCAAAATGGACCTGCACCTGGACCTTCGAGTCGAACGTTTCCCCGCACGCAGTACACTTGTACAGGAGCTGCAGGTGACCCTCGTACAGGTGCTTGTGGAGTTCTTCGACCTTCGCGAACGCATTCTTCCCGCCCAGGGCGGACTGGCAAGTGGCACCGCCGCCCGCCTGACACCGATACTCGACGCCGGTGACGAGGAAGTGACCGATCGTGTGCTGCTCGTACTCGGCCTGGCAGCCCATCGTGGCCCCGCACTGTTGGCAGAGGAACGTCGACAGCGAAAGGGCACCGGCCGTGGCGGACGACGTGGAGCCGGCCATAGCGGCCAGGCAGTTGGCACTGTTCTGTTCCAGGTGCGCCTTCAGGTGCGCCCGAAAGGACTCAAAGTCGGGCAGCGCCGCATTGCACTGGTTGCAAAGGTAGGCTCCTGGAGGGGCCAATGAGGATGGGGCCGGCGGACCGGACGATTGGGGATGGAGCGCCATCCGGTGCTGCGGCAGTGAAGTAAGCGAGTGTGGTTCACCCCGCGTTTCACTCTCCCGCCGTGCGGCGCGTGGACGACGCTGCTGGCTCGGTGGACGCTCCGCGGCGGTCTTCCTCACTTCGGGTTCACCCTCCGGAGGCTGCTCGTCGGGGGCTTCCAGCTTGAGGCGCTTCATCTTCGGCTGACTGAGATCGGTCGGGGTAAGCTGCTCCGCCGGGAGGCCCTCTCGGACGGGCTGCGACGGCGCCCGTGGAGATCCGGATCCGCGTGCCTCGTACGGTGACGAACGGGCCGATGATGATGAGGCACTCCCTGAGGTAGCTCCCGGTTCCGTGTCCTTCCGTTCCTGCTTGATGGTTCCATTTTCGGGTCCACCGCTGTGCGATGGACTGCGGATTTCGGACTCCTCGCCACCGATCGCAGAAGCCGCACGCTCATCTTCGTCCTCAATGGCGTCCTCTGCATCGTCATCGTCATCGCCGTCGAGTGGATCATCTTCTTCGTTTCGCGGTTCCCTTCGACGCCGCTTTCGGTCCGGTTCTGCGCCGCTTTCATCTTCCTCATCGTCGTCGTCGTGCTCCCTCCGAACCGTTCCATCGGTGGTGGACCGTAACTCAGACTTGATGGTGGTCGCAGGAGGAGCTCCGGTTCCTAATCCGCCGTAAAGCGACGAGAAGGTGCTGCTGAGGAGGCTTTTGGTGTTAAACTGAAGGTGCTCCAGCGACGGGTAACCACCGGACAGCCGGGACGGGCGCATCCCGGCGGGTGATCGGGCTCCGTTCGGTGACACCCGATGCGGGGCGGGTCCTGCCGCCAGCCGGTCCAAGTGGGTCGCCTTCAGGTGCGCGAACATCAGCGGCACGGTGGGGAACTTCATCGTACAGAACTCGCACGCTATGGGAGGGTACGTCGTCGTCGTCGTGGTCGTGGTGCCCCCTCCGTCAGGGGTCACAGCACGGCGGACACGCTGCGGAGCGAAGTAACCATCGGCGGCACCCAGAACCACCCCACCGAGAGGGCCACCGTGCATCGATTGGACGTGAAGCCCAAGCTGCTCCAGGCTGCTAAAGTCCTTCCGGGTACAGTACGGACAGGCGAACGGATCCGGTTCCGATCCGGCACCCTTGCCTCCGCCACCACCACCGGGGGTCGGTGTTCGGTTCGCGTTCGACTGGATGGAGCCCTTCGCCAGCACCAGCTTTGAACCGGTGCGTCCACCCAACAGAGCCAGTGGATCGGCGGCGGAGTGGTTCGAGTTGGTGGCGTAGGGCGAGAACTTTGCGGCCCGTTTGCTTCCGCCACTCGACAGGGAACTGGTGGTCGACCGGGGACTGTACGTGAGGTTGGGGCTACCGGTGAGCGCCAGCTGCTTCTTGTGGTTCTGCATGTGGCTCGTCAGTGCGGCCGCCGTGTTGTAGCCCCGGTTGCAGATCGTACACTGGAACGGCTTCTGGTTGTCGTGCGTTTTCATGTGGATCTTCAGATGATCACTGTGGGAGAGAGGGAAGGACATTTTCAGAATGTTGACCGGGGTACGAGGAGCCACTCCCGGAACTTACCTGCGCGAAAAGGCGGCCTCGCAGTGCAGACAGCGATAACGGCGATCGCCCGTATGAAGTTTTGTGTGCCGATCCCGGGACCGCTTGTGCTTGAAGAGGCGCGCGCAGTACTCGCACTTGAACGGCATGTGCTCCGTGTGGCTCTGAAAGTCCAAGGGGACAAGACGAGGTGAGTTAGTGGACCAGCATCCAGCTTGACGATCTGATTTCATTTACTTTTTATTTTTCAGAATTTGCTGCTGCTACGGTACGAGGTTTGTTCAAACATTTTCGCGACATTTGTGTTTTTACAAAAAGTATTGGTTTATTGATGAATATCTATTTTGTCCCCTTCAAATTAGTCCCCATCAGATATTATACACTTGTGTGTCACCTTTTTTTCCAACCCTCGAAGCACTTCAAAAAATCATGTTTTGTGATCATCGCTTCCTTCGATGACGTCTTTATCTCTTAAATCGTATCGTAGCGTCGTTCTTTCATGGCCCCTTTCAGTTTCCGGAACAAGAAAAAGTCACAGGGGGTCAGATCTAGAGAATACGGTAGCTTTGGCATCGTTATTGTGTTGTTTTGGCCATAAATTCTCGTAGATACAACGATACTTGCTCACACAGTGAGCGCGACAGCCAATTTTGGGTTTCCGTTCTATCCTTTGGCAACAACTCAGGATGCACCACGACCCTGGTATCGAAGAAAACTGTAAGCAAAACTGTTCACATTCGACCAAACATGGCTTTTCGACGTTCACATCTTCTCAGCCCTCTCGGGAACATTTTGAACCACCAAAAAGCACTACTTTTAGTCTTAATAGCTTCAGCATAAGCCACAGTCAATATTTCGAATGCGTCCGCGCTATTAATTTCGTTTTTCACACAAAATTTGATAAAGTTTCTTTGCCATCCATTCTTTGGAGCAGAGAAAAATCGACGATGAGCTAAAACTTTTTAGCAATTAATTCAGTTGCTAGTTTTTGTTTCGATCGAAGGTGTGACTATATTGGTTTAACACAAAAAAGTTGAATCCCACGGCGGGAAGTTTGTTCGAGACCGGAATGCTTTAGAGCACTCGGTGGCCACCGTCTGATCGCGTTGACCGCCGCGACCGGAGAAAGTATTCTTACTACTAGTTGAAGGAGCGGAAAAAATCCTCCAATGACTACTAGTCGATTGCTGGACCTGGTGCTGGTAGACTCGCCTCTGCTAGCCTGCTCGAATTCGTATTCGACCTGCTCGACTATTACAGCCTTCGTAGCCTGCTTGATTATTACAAAAAATGCTTGACTATTACGTAGCCCTTGGAAATTCAAATGTCGCCAAATTTTTTAATCAGACTACGTATGTTTTATGTTTATTTACTAAATTTCTGATATGATTTTGGGGATCCCACTTGCTAGATGGTTCTTGAGAAATGTCTCCCATTTTTTACGTGGCCGAAGTGGCCATGTTGAGCTTTCCGATCCCGTCCCGATGGTGGCATTTTAATGAATTATTAAAAATTCTTCAAACCACCACCGATCGCCGCTTCGGCCGGTTGGCCGCCCATAAAGGAGCAAGGAAATTGGTGGCCGGTTGGTGACTGAGACGGGCCCCCAGAAAAAGACCGACTTCAGACCGAAGGTGCGTATCAAGAATGCCACCGGGACCTGCGATGATGATATGATCAAGTCCCAGTCCCAGTTCAGAACGCTGTAGGGCTGCCGCAGGCATTCTGCACCTCTCTCGAGGTGAGAATGGCCCGTCCACAGCCGCGACCGCCGCAGCAGACCAAATGGTGCGCAATGGAACTGCGCGAACTGTTTGAATGGGGATGGAACCAGAAAGGAATTCACACTTCTGTGCGTTCACACACATATTTTTAGCCACGAAGTCCTTTTGGACCTCCTCTCGTCTGGTCTGGGCACACACATGTCAAAATTTTTGCACGTCCACCACAGTTGACACTGGCCACACTGGCCCTGGTCTCCCAGCGGAGCTGGCCGACCGGCTCCAAATTATGACAGCCGGGCGCAGAACAGAACCCGACGAGACCCTTCCGCGTGTGTTGTGGGACACACTCTGCACCGAAGGGACTCTCATAAATATTGATCTTTCATCACGCGGCCTACGAAGAGCCAGAGGGCGAGAGAGAGGGCGCGAGATCGTGAAGAATGCATAAATGGGCCCGCGTCTTTTTGCCGCGCCTCGGTACGGAAGCAGCTCGTTCAAGATCGCGACCGGGACCGGGACAACCGGGGCCGCGCGGGGTCCACAGATTCCGGCATTTGTTTCGCACTTTCCGTTCTGGGGTCGTCGCTTCGCTTATCGTCACTTTAGATCAGCGGGGCTACCGAGGAATGTGGGCTGTGTCGTCGCGCGGTTCCTTATGAACCGCCGTGGAGTTGGTGGCCCGTGGGTTCCGCCAGCCGCGAGGGCCCAACAAAAAGGAATTAAATCTCATTTCAATGTTTGCCGCGGCGGCCTTATCGGCCGCTGCTGATCAGTCATCTAGCGGGGTCCCAACCTGTGTAAGGAAGAACGGGAGAGCTGCCCTTGCCGGCAGCAGGTTTAGGGGTCGCTCTTCGCTTTCTTTTCAAGCGAAAGAACTTGGAGCCCGAAAGCCTCATTGTCACCCATTGTTTTGTGCTCATTCGGTTACGGTTCTCTGTCCTTTTGGTCGTCAAATTTGCGCGTTTTCGCAACCATCATGTCCCTCTTATGATGTTCCCTTATCGGCAGCATCTTGACCGAATTCGGAGTGCAAACTTAAATTGCTTCCTTTCCGGTGTCGGTGAATGAATGGAAATTTAGAAACGAACACAGAACACACATTCTAAAGGTAAAAAAATAACGGATCGTATAGGAGGACCAATGGATGACGACGGAACGAACCCAGTTCGCATCGGAAAGGAATGGCAGAACGGTGGTGGCGGCGCTAAACGCGTAATAATTGTTCATTTTAGAACACAAACGAATTGGTCTCGATCCGATATGAGGTCTATGTTCGATGCAAAATCGACTTTATAAATGGGAGGTGACGGGAAACCTCTCCGGCAATCAATTGGCACTTAGCTGTGGAGCACCTTTCGGTTGCCGTAAAATGGCCACCGTCGGCCAGCTTGGCCAAGAGAGCATTAGCATTTAAGTTTGGAGCGACTCCTCAAGCGAGTGTCTCCAATCGTTGCCGATTATTGGCCACCGCTACGGTGCGTGTGAGGGGCTTCGGGAGGCACCGCCAAATCGGGAAACGGCAACCCACAATTGGCCATCGGGGAGCACACCGCATGATGGGCGCACCTTTTGCGCCGCGCGCCAATTTCCTCTCTCGATTTGGGATCGAGCGGATCGAGATCGACCGATTGCTAATTACCACCACTCGACCCAGCTGACAACCCTCGTGGGAGACTGGTCTATCTGGACCAGACTGCCCCGGCCGTGATTGGCCGCACCGAGTGATAGCTCCATTAATTGCTGCGCCACGACGGTGACGCGTTGTGTGTTGGTCACCTTTCGTACGAACGTTTTATCGAAGAAATTAGCAAATCATTTAAGCATTTTTATTATTTTCCCACGATACCGCCGGAAGATAGTTCGAATCATTGGCATGGCATAAATGGCAACTTTTGCAATTTTATTCTTATTTGGTTTTTTGTTTCTCTCCCACAGTGGCCAAGGAGCATCGATGTCAAACAGGACGGGATTTTTCAAAGTAGAACATCCGACGGCCAACAATGGAACAGGCGCCCGGTGGACTCGTACCGGGACGGTTATCCGTCAGCAGCGACATCCTCACAGTGCCGGGCGGCCACCACCAGCGATCGCACGGCACCGAGCGGGATGGATCGCTGACGCCGAACGTCGATGGGATCAGCTGTCGGCGCCGATCCTGACCAGCTGTGTGATGGTGTTCATTGTAGTGTTTCTCCTTAAGATCCTCGGCCTGTATTTATTTCCAATAAATTTCCCCTTAAAACGGCAAAATCCGTCTTTAGAATTTTCCTTATTTACGCTGGAATTGGAAAGAAATTGGCCACCGAAAGAAATGGGTGAGGAAAGTAAGCTAAGACTCGTTGCAATGCACGAAAGAAAATCAGTTTCGGTCGGAAGCTTCAGGGGAAAAAAACATTTGGGAAAACGCTACTCGATCTGACGCGAAGGTTTTCGCACGTCTTAGCCATTCCAGTGTCTTGGGCGGTTTCCGTGCCAACGTGTTGTCATTTTTTTAATCGGAAAAGTCCGCTCGAAAACTTCATCAAAATTTCGCCATCCCGACCAGACGACGACTCTGGAGCCGCAAAAATACAAGGGTAGCAGAAGCGACTGGTAGGTAGCACCGGTAACTTGAATGGGCTTCCCTCTAAACTCTGGGTACATTTCAGCAAAACTCGTATAGTTTTCAAGCAATTAGAGCCAAATTCAGCTGGCGCGAGTATGGCCATGTATCCAACGGGAAGCGAAAAGGGAAGCCGATCACATACGTCACCAGGAACGCCGGATAATCGAGAAATGAGGATCAAATGAGCATTTGAGGTGGCGACGCACGCCGGAAACAGCTAGTAACCAATAAATTTTACCAAACCGTTGAGAACGATTTCGTTCAAATGAACAAATTGACAGCATTCAGCAACTCACAGCATCACTGACAGCAAAATTGACAGCATTTCGCAACTCACAGCATCTCTGAGTGACCATCTTTTTTCTCTCGGGCTAGAAGCTGTGAGCTAGAAAAATCGACGATTGACAATTAGAAAGAAACCTTTGTTTGGTAAACAATCACAACACGAACAATTTTTCATTCTTTTGTAATAAACTGTTGGAGTCGAAATGGCACCTTCGAAACGGTCTAAAGCTTCATTTGCAGCCGAGTAAGTTGCCGGGGAGACAAGGATAAATTGTGTGATAACAAATATCTTTCTAGAACCACGCCTATGTGTCGAAAGTGCCTGTCGACTGATGGGGATTTGGAGCCGGTCTCTTCCGACGAACGGGGCGAATATCTTTTACAACAAACGTTTTCCTGTACAAATGTTCAGGTAATATGCCATTCTTAAATTGAATGCTTTCGTAACGTAACTGAAATGTACGGGGTTACACTGTTTGAGGTTCGTGTTCAACGTTCTTCATTGCTCAATACTTTTGCTCTGCTATAATTTTCCACTTAATACCTATCGTGGTGATCCCGTTTATCCTGAGCCCAATGTTAATGTAACTTCTGCTTAGCGCGCTTCACACAGAAGATGCAGTTCGGGTGGTCCCAATGGCTATTCGTTCTTATTGTTTACCCAAACGCGCTTCTTTCCTAAGAACAACGTTCGCGCTGCTACATCTGTCTTCTCCACATGTACATTGTACCTCTTAAACTGGGCTGCATCCACCACAGTAACGGTTATGACATGCTCCTCATCTTTTTGCAGATGAAACTATTTGCCGGATTTCCAACGTATTTGTGTTCGGCATGCAAATCGCGGTGTGATTTTCTGGACAAGTTGCGCTCGATGTGGATGCTGAACAATGCAAAAATCGAACGGCTTAAGCAAGAAGTGGACACCACCCATTTGAGGGGTTCCGAAACAACTGCAGAGCATACTGATACCGACATGCAGCAAACCGGCGGCGTTGGATCGGTGGTCAAAACAGAGGTGGTCGCAGAAGATTCGGAAGAGGATTATCAATCGAGTCAAACGGTTTCTAATTTACAACAGATAAGTAGTACATACGATTATAATCTCCACGACGATTTGTTTGAGGCGGAGGAAGAATCGCTGGAAACACTTTTGAAACGTGAACCAATGGACGACCCGCAGCAGGATCAGCCATCAGATACTGAGCTGAAACATGAGCATAATATTCTCAAAACAGAGCCTTTTGATGTCCAAGGGGAATTTTCTATGGCCGGGAAGACCATCACAGAACCTGACGTGCAGGCATCGATTTCAGATCAAAGCAATTTGGGTACCAAGTATGCCGCTGAAGGCCCTAAATTGAATCAAATGGTAATCACTGGTAATCAACCTGTCTCCGCAGTTGGCGAGCAGCGACTGTTGAGGTCAAATAGGGGACAAAGATCCCAAAAGAATATCGCCGCTGCAGAGTTCTCAGTGTCTAGAAGGCAGAGCCCAAAAGTTAATCGTAATGTGCATACAAAAAAGCAAAAGCACCAGTGCCCCCATTGCTCCGCCACGTATCCAGACAAATCCAAGCTGAAGAGTCACATCCGCACTCACACCGGCAAAAAGCCATTCATCTGTAAAGTCTGTAGCAAAACGTTCCATGCTGCAAGCAACCTGCGCATCCACATGCAAATTCACGACAAGGACCAACATCAATGTCCTCATTGCGCTGACAAATTCGCACGGCAAGACCAACTTAAGGATCACATCCGCACTCACACCGGCAAAAAGCCATTCATCTGTAAAGTCTGTAGCAAAACGTTCCATGCGGCACGGTACCTGTACATCCACATGAAAATTCACGACAAGGACCAACGCAAGTGTCCTCATTGCCCTGCCAAATTCGCACACCAATACCGTCTTAAGGATCACATTCGGACTCATACCGATGAAACGCCCTTCATTTGTAAAGTCTGCGGCAAAATGTTCCATGTAGCACGGAACCTGCGCCGACATATGAAAATTCACGACAGGGACCAACATCGCTGTCCTCATTGTCCTGGCAAATTCGCACGGCAAGAACAGCTTCAGAATCACATTCGGACTCACACCGGCGAAAAGCCATTCCAGTGTAAAGTGTGCAGCAAAGCATTCCATTCGGCAGCCATCCTTCGCGAACATATGCACATTCACAACAAGGACCAAAATAAGTGTCCTCATTGCAGTCGCAAATTTGCATTCCAACGCGTGCTTAAGGATCACATTCGGACTCACACCGGCGAAAAACCATTCCCATGTAAAGTGTGCAGCAAAGCATTCCATTCGGCAGCCATCCTTCGCGAACATATGCACATTCACAACAAGGACCAAAATAAGTGTCCTCATTGCAGTCGCAAATTTGCACTCCAACGCGTGCTTAAGGTTCACATTCGAACTCATACCGGCGAAAAGCCATTCACGTGTAAAGTCTGTAGCAAAACGTTCCATGCGGCACGCAACCTACGCATCCACAAGAAAATTCACAACAAGGACCAAAATAAATGTCCTCATAGCACTCGCAAATTTGCACGGCACCCCTA
Source organism: Anopheles cruzii (assembly GCF_943734635.1). NCBI lineage: Eukaryota > Metazoa > Arthropoda > Insecta > Diptera > Culicidae > Anopheles > Anopheles cruzii. Next base: position 1,887,259 of record NC_069144.1, read on the forward strand.
GCTTAAGAATCACATTCGCACTCACACCCGCGAATAGTCATTCCGGTATGAAGTTTGTGGCAAAGCGTTTCAGCCGAAAGCCTTTCTGCATAAACCGTTGAACCGATTCACAGCAAGGACAAGAACTTGTCAGAACGACAGCATTCTGAAATTCACAAACAGCAACAACCTGAATTTAATACATTTATTTCATTAATTCAATCTGAAAGTCCTGGTAACAGAATAAATTCGTTAATCAGGAACACACTAGTTGTGTTAAATGCAACAGGATGAATTTAAATGCAGTTTAAATAACGATCATCCACTAACATATCTTGATTTTAAGCTTTCTTAGGGCAACAATTAGATATTGCGTATCCTTTGGTGATGTTTCACTTTCTTAGAATTCTTTATTGAACACTGAAATAAACAATCTTCTTCTATACATATAAAAATGAATGTTTGTCCTCCTGTCCTCCTGTCTGTACCGCTATTTCTCCAAAACTACAGAACCAGTCCGCGTGAAATTTGGCATAGCGTAGTTTTGTGACACCGGACACTGAATGTAGGACAGTGCGACCCTTCCACTCCTCCGGGGAGGGACGATCCCATACAAACGTAACATCAAGTTCAGCATAATTCGGGTTGTTTCGAGCAAATCGAACCAAATTCAGCTGGTGCGAGTTTTGTCAAAGGGAAGCGAGAATGGAAGTCGATTGGATACGTCACCGGGAAGTCCGACCCGAAGGAAGACTTTTCTTTATCAGATTGAAGACCACGACAGTGTGAGGAATTGAAGTGAAATGAAATTTATTCTGTGGGCCAATTTTTGGCGAGGACAAGGAATTAGAACCATTTTAGCCGTAGTGTAACTGTCCTTAACTTTATTAATCCCCAATTTTATGCGTATAAACTGATTCCGATGCCAGCTTTCACTGTGGCTTCGTTGTCGTCCACAAACCTGCAGTGGTCCACGGAAGGGCTCGAAAGGCACGATATGGCAATTATGATGCTGCACAAATCGATCGATGCGCAGTCTTGAGAACCCGATCAGATGGCATTCGGCTCGCTCGCGGGCTGGCACTCTGAAGACGTGCGCCAATGTGGCTCCAAAGAAGGCACCCCGTTTTTTCCTCTTCGCGCGCGCACTTTAACTATTTACACCATCCTGCCCCGCGGCCGGCGGGGACCACATTAAGTGATAAAAGTATGAGCACGGACAAAAAGATAATGAACCACATGGGTGATGGTTTTCCCGGAACCCCCCGGTAACCGGCTCTCCAGCCTCCCGGGCAGCGGGGTACACGGTGAATGAAAAGCGAACCGCGAATGTCTTTGCGGCCACACAATGCCTAATAAAGAAATCATTAAGACACCAGCATGTTTCGTTTTGGCGTGTCCAACAAGCGGAGTGGCTGAGGGAAGAGCAACGGCGTACGACGAGCATCATCTTGGGGCTCGGCTTTGGCTAGATCGGGATGAGACCCCATCCAGCAGCAGCAGCAGCAGCAGGCACCGTAGTCGTAGTCACCTTAAACCGTCCTCTGCAGAAACAGGACAGGACAACAGGACAGCACTCTTGTGACTCCAATCCACTCCACTCGGTGTCCGGTAGTTAGGTTGGATAGTTTTTGAGAACCATCGCCACCGGGTTCTCCCAACACCGGTAGTCTCGCCCCCCCCCGGGGGGTGCATCCGTATCGTAAGAAAGATATCTTTCCGCATTGTCTTCCGGTGGTGGTGGTGACGGTCAAAAGTTGGTCCGTTGGTCGCCAACACAATCGGTCTAAGGAGCCCTTCTCCCCTTCGCAACGTTGGCTTTGCTGCGCTCCGCTGAACCGGTGACCATTTCTTGAGGACCGGGCTTCCTGAGAATTGGGGTTTAATTGCACAACACACACACACAGGGCAAGTGGAACTGTACAATCGTGGACAACAAACGGAACGGGTACACGCCACGGCCCGACGGCCGTTTACGACGCGCCTGATTTCTCCAGACTTCTGAGGAAGTCCGGCCCTATAAATTATACAGTTCTTGTGTACAAACACGTGTCCGTCGGCGGCCACCCCGCGCCCCAGGAAAGGCACCAGGCACGCCGTCTTGGCGCTCTCGTCAGGTCGAAGGTCGATTAGCTATGCCGGACGCTATTCTGAGTGATCTCTTTTCTTGGGATGCCTTTTCTTGGGGGTCATTGTTTAGTCTGAGCCTGAGGATGAGCGCGCTGTGGGAATTGTGTTCTGTTATGCAAAAAGAGCACGGAAAAGGGTCGAGAGAACTTTAGACTTCTTGGTTGGAAGTTGTTTAACTTCGGCACAAACATCAGTGGCCCGGCCAAAGATAGTCTGGATCAGAAGTGATTGCCGTTCGAAGATAAAAACACCGATTACGGAACATAATTAATAGTAATTAATGAGCCCCGGGCCAGGATGGGGTATCAGCCTCGGGAGTTCTTCCACGAACGGCCACAGGCTCAGGCTCCCTTCCGGCCCATTACCCGTCCGTGGGCTGTCATCTCCCCCGGACAGGCCGTTCGAGTGACATTCCGGGCGCGCGGACGAGCTGTCTAATGATTGCTTAAAGATTGCAATTTCTACACATTGTACCGGGGACACTTCAGTGTGCCGGGGAGAAGCCGATCGATCGACGATCGGGGACGATTGTGGATCAGATTCTTCCAACCCCTTGGGGCAGATTGACCTTCTCTTCACTCGAGTCGAATTAAAGGCCCTTCTTTAATTGCCAATGAGGACTAGTTCCCGCTGGGATCGATCGAACGCGCAAGGTGCCCATCGGTTTGTGATTGACCACCTGTTCCGACGACGACGACGAGCCACGTCCGGCCACTAAACTGTCCATCGGCATTTCCTTGCCTCCGATCGCTCATCGGTGGTGGGCTCCTTGCATTTGATTGATCTGAACGATCGCTTCCCGGGCGACGAAGTGTAGGTTAATTAATTGTCCATCATCGCGGTGCGGTGCGAACAAACCGACGGTTCTGCGCGCCCTCGGTGAAGTTGTTCGACACCCCGTCCGTCCAGCCGAAGAAAGTGCGCAACGCAACGCGACATTCCACCGGACCGCAGGACCCGATCGCGGGTCGCACAAAAATTCCTTAACTCCTCAACATGACGTTCCGGTTTTGTGTTTTTTTTTGCGGCCGCTCGCACCCGGTTGTCACCCGCCGAGCCAGGCGAGAGAGGTTGACCCCCGCGCGCCCAAGGTTCTGATTGTTGATGGGTTGCCACAGTTGTCAGCAATCAATCCGGAGCGACAACAAATCGGTTCACTTTTCACGCGGCGACACACGGCGTCACAGCTGGCAATTATCCTTGACGAAGCCACGATCCCCGATGTTGAACGGCTTCTGCCACGGTCAGCGGATCTTTGGGGGACAGCGGGCTGTGGATCATCATCTCCAACAACCAGTTGATCCTGTTCGTTCCTGCTTCAAAGGTGGTCCCCGGTGACGTACATTAGGTTGGGGAAAAAGTAATCCATTATTTTATCGGTAGATGCCTTTAGTGATCGATATCTCGTGAAGTATATCGATCGTACAGTTACAAGTATGGGCTCGTTTCAAAGCTTAAAAAAAGGCTTTCATCGGTTTTTTTGGATACTCAGTTCGTTAGTAAGTTACAGGGTGATAACAATGGATGTCAACGAAGACCCGGTGGTCAAACAAGGACTAATGGCCAGGAAGGTTCTACTGTGTATATGGTGGGACTCGAAAGGAACCGTTTATTATGAGTTGCTTCCGTGTAGCCAACAACTAAATTCAGACCTCTACTGTCAACAACTGCACGGTTTGAAGCTAACAATTGACCAGAAACGACCAGAGTCTGCCAACGGAAGAGATGTTGTGTTCCATCAGGACAACGAATTGTCTCACACTTCTTTAGTGACTCGAAAGAAAGTCCAATAACAACCAAGACTTCTACAAGAGGGGAATTTGTAAGCTTCCTTTAAAAAGGCAACACATTTTCCTACAAAACGGTGCATATTTGACGCAAATCGGACCATCGGAAGCATGTTAAACACAGTTCTTTTTAGCCAACCTAATATGTCAATGTCAAGGTGAACAGAGAGCGCGCCTGACTGATCCCCGTTAATTACTTACGGTCATTAGGTTCAAATGAGATAGAAGATAATTAGATCAATCTCGATCCCTCGCGAACGAAAGGACACTGAGAGCGGGACCCAACGAAAAAAAAACAAGAAGCAGCGATCGATCGAAAGAAAGATCGATCACAACACAACACCCGATGACGGCGAGCTGCCGGGAAAAAAACGGCCCGAGCGGAATCCGAGTGGCATGTCCTGTGAGGGGCCACAAAAAAGCACAATAGACAGTTATGCTGCTGCTGCTCACCTGTTCGTGCTTCTTGAGGTAGCCGAGCCGCGGGAACGTCTTGTCGCAGAACTGACAGTGATAGGTGCCGTCCACGTTTTTGCTGTTGCTGTTCGTGTGATTGTTGTTGTTGTGGCTGCTACTATTGTTGTTGTTGTGGTGATGGTGGTGACTCCGCGACATTTTGCCCTCCTTCGGGTGGCCTCCGCCGCCGCCGCCCGATCGCCGATGGTGGTAGTGAAGATGATGGTGCCGCGGGTGATGATGAGGGTGCCCGATCTGTGACGGGTTGTTGCCGGCCGCACGGAAGCTGGACTTTTCTCCACAACCCACCTCAGCAGCATCCGGTTCGGGACCGCCGTGAGCGGCACCACCGTCGTGCGTGATCGAGTTTGGGGTGGCCATTCCGTCCGACATCGAGGGCGAAAAGCTGGAGGACGTGTGCGGGGAGTAGAGCTCTGGAAGGACAACGAGATGTAAAAAAATGGATAATACGGTTATAAAATGAGGCACAAGGTGTGGAAACTTTGAAGGATCATAATTTGCCCTTCAGGCTCTTGTGGTAATCAATCACAATTTGCAGAGCGAAATGGCAAACAGCACACACATGAGAGGCTCAAGTCCCTAAATAAGTGGGTTAATAAATTCCTTCTTAAAAAGGACGTTGTTACGCGTGCCCGGAATAGGAAAATTAATGGCACCGTGGCCCTGTTTTTCCCCATCACCATTTGTGTAGGAAACGAGTGATATGAAGCGCAACACATCAAGGAGCTCATCCATTCCGTTTTGCCTGTTTCGTGTGTTATTTTCGACACACTGTTGATATCACATCCCTGGCCGAAAGAATCATTACGATTGATAATAGGAGAGGCACAAGACAAAGTGAGGGCTCGTTTGTTAGAAAGGACGAATGGGGGCCCCCATCTCGGCATTCGTCTTCGCGCGTAACGAGAACATGGGTTTGAAATTTAAATTTACGACCTGTTGCGCATCGTTCCGAGTTCTCCGTTTCGCGGAAATCCTTCCTTAAGACTACCGTCGGTACACTCCCTAATTGAAATAAATGTGATTGAATGTGCACGCGAACGAAAGAAACACATTTAGATGGATCCTCCCGCAAGTAATTTAATCAAATCGAATTGGAGAACTCTTGCCAAAGACGATGCAGCTTCCGTTACGCGCTCCATCACCCATTAATCGTTAATGTTTACATCCTTTCTCGGAGATTATCAGTTGGACACTCCCGTCCCGTCCACCGTCATCACCTTCGCCTTAATTGCCAAGAACCCGCCGGCCAACCAACAACGGATTCGGCTTCGGATCCCGCTCGGTTTGGTGCCCGGCGATGGAGATGAGGGCGCTCCGTCGTGTGTCTCCCTCGTCGGAAGTGCGTTGTACATTTTGCGACACAGTTTCACTTAATCCGGCTCCACCGGGGCGTGCATTAGGGTCAATTATGGGGGAGGCATAATAGAGTGAGAAGCAAGGAGCGGAGCACTTTGATTGAGCGGAATTACCCGGGGCTTCACGTCACGCTTCTCGTATCACTGAACCGGTTCGAACCGGTTCGAGCGAAGAAGGCTTTGATAGGTCAAAAAGTATCAGTGCCCAAAAAGTGTTTCATCTCTCTCTTAAACACTGGCACTTCAAACACTTAATATGGAAATGTACAACTTCCTACTTCACAGCTGGTGTACAGCTGGCCACTTTCGCCGACCTCATGGTGTTGAACCCTCTGACGCCCTCTGGACCCGCGTAGGCAAATTAATTAATGAAAATCGCTTCTAATTTAATTGCCCGCGGCTTGGTTCACGCCTGGCACACACGCCTCGAGATGATGACAGGCAAATCCCCACCAAACCCACAGGGTCAACAGGGTATTTCCGGTGCCGGTGCTTGATGCGCTGTGTGTGGATTTTTTATTATTTAGTTTCCTTCATCTCACATTCGATTAAGGGAGGGCGGCAGGTTCGGCAGGATCCCCAATGGGGCGCGGGCGCAGCATTTCCGGTCAAGTGGCCAATGAAGAATGGTGTTATCTTGACGCAGCGGGGGCCGGCGACGACGCGGACGATGGTGACGATAAATCGTCTTTAATCTTGATATTAAACCTTAATGTCATAATTGCTGCCGCGCCCGGTCGTGTGCCGCCCGCCTCTCGTATGGGACAATATCCGCTCGCCTAACGCCTCATTTGGGTCATTTAGTCCGGCGCGCATCTCCCTCGCGCCATCGGCCGCGTGTCGGGAGAAGGTGGGGGGGGACGAGAGTGTGTCCCCCAAGTGGACACACCAGCTGGTCTCGCGCGATGTGCGCTACGTTTAATTGAAACTTCCTTTTCGCGCCCGCACTAATTAGTTGAAGGGGACGGATGGCGACGACGACGAGACGATAATTTTCTTATTCAAATTGAGGATCCATTCTCGAGAAAGCCGCGCCAAGATTAGCAATTGAGTGTTGGGTCTAAATCCCCGGGGTCGGGACACTTTATGATCTTTCGTTTCGGTTGTGGCTTTGTCGTTGCCATTTTGCATCTCTTAATGGTCCTTGAAGTAAAGGTTTGCCGTACACCGCTAGCAAGGTACTGAAGGGGCCAAACAGCATGTTGTGCAACATTGTGAACCAAACTATTGTTCGTGAACCTCTCAATGCCGTGAAGTGCAATTTTATTCGAATCAAATCAAACAACAAAGCCTCTTAAGGCGTAATGCCTTTTGATGAAGTATACAGGGTGCCTCATCATGACCCATACTATTTAAATGTTAAATAAATTAGGCATTTTTCAGTCGATTTTGGCAAACGAACAAGATTTATTTAGCGTATAGAATGCCGTTTATTAATAATTAACTCAAAATACAATATCGTTCAACGCGTTAGACACACAAAAAGCGGCCTTTTTTTGGACATTTTTCATTGCATTTGACAACATTTCGGGCATAGTAGCAGCAATTTACCCCTCGATGTTAGCTTTCAGTTCTTCCATGGTCTTCGGTTGGCTGGCATACATCTTACTCTTCAAATAGCCCCACAGAAAGAAGTCAGAAGAAATTCGGCAGCAATAAGCACACACAGTTTTCACAGTTGTCCCAATTAAATGATTTTTTAAAATCGACTAGAAAATGGCGGAGTTTTTTGACATCTAAATAGGTAATATAACTATGGCGCACCCTGTACTTATAATGCAATCATTACGTAGCAAGGACGTGAACGTTTAACTTTCAATTAGTCATGTTTTTGAATAAACGAATCATTAAAGAATGAGCATTCGAATAAAAAGTAATCCACTGGAAGCCGTTCGGAATGGCACCGTCTGGATCAGCGCTAGTGAGCCACAGGTTGTCTGATAGCTTCATTTGGTGTCAGCCGATAATTTCACTAGGATTGGGTTTTCACGTTTCACATCGTCACATCCGGAGTGTCGTTGAAGTCTTTCGAACGTTAGAAGCGTTAACAGGTTGGCGCTATCGGAAACTACCTACGAGCGTCCAATCTGGGGATCCGATTTTCCTTCCCACATTCTTCACACCTTCTACTGCAAAGACCACATCAGATCGCAACCTACCTTGGCCGAGGGCGAAATCTTTCAAACCGGCAATGGCGCCGGGAGCGATCATGCCGGGGCCGTGCGTACTTTGCTGAATCTTCTCAATCAACGTTTCCAGTCGGGTGCTCGGTCCGCGGTAGAGCATCCTCATTGCCATCGCAGCAACAGGCGAACGATGGATTCGCACAGTTCACGATCTAGTGCTCCACTTGCCAAACGAAACAACGAACAACTCAACATACTCAAAACGGAGGGGCGCACGATTAACAATTACTACAGTAACACAATCCACTGTCGTCCCTTCACAATAGAGCCAACAACGCCAAACTCAACAACGGGAAACAATAGAAAAACACACTCCTTAATCGAAACTTTCACCACTATTCGTTCCTTAGACCAAACATGCGAGCATTCAAGTCACCGCTTGCTTTGCCACTAGCCACACACACACACACACAGGCACGACTCCGAAAGGACACCAAAGGTCCTCGACGCGCACTCGAACACAACACAACATCACCTAAACCTCGTCGACTGAGAACTGAATCTGTTGGGACGCCGAGCGCCCATCTAAATACACATATACACACCCGAGCCCAAGAGTTTCCCAAGCTTGCGTCGTGCGTGCGTGTGTGCCATCGAACCCGTAGAGTACACACATCGCAGAAAACCCCAAAAACCGCACAAGCGAGAGCGAGAGAGCGCGAGTGGCGGTCACCCGAGAACGACCGAGTGAGCGATAGGTGAGCACCCACACTCGCGCGCGCCGTGAAGTGTGTGACAGCCGAAGGTGAGAGCGCTTTGTTTGTTGTTTTTATTTTCCTCCACGATGCTGTGCCTGGCTCGCTCTCGCACACCCGACTGCCTGCAAAGGATTGCGGCGAGCTGGCTCTTTTGTGCATCGGATTGCGCGTTTGGTGAGCGCTGGATGCTGGGTGAGCTCCGACCGACCGACCGAGGACGATTTGGTGCGTAAGCTTCGGCCCTCGGGATTCGGTTTATTTAGGAAATAAACAGAGGACATAAATAGTGTCCATCCTTTTTCTGTTTTTTTGTTCAAGGACCCCGGAGACGTACCGTACCGACTATCTCTTTCGGACTCACTGCCTACTAAGCCTGACGACGCCTGACTTTGGGGTGTTACTGAACCGCGCGCACTACACATAACTACTACTAGGGCCGGACTGCCGATTAAATAACTTAAAATACATACGAAACTCGGAGTAATCGGACCCCGAGCGGGATTCGGGCGACAAAAAAACATGGAGTTCACATCGTGTGTGCGCCCGCGGGACCCATTTTGTTGTTTCTTTGGCCCGCTTTTGTTTGTAGTCATCCGCATCGCGGGGTTTCCTTTCAGAACAGCGCCTGATTCAAAAGGGAGCGCAATTCGATTGCGTGGTCACCCGATTGCTCTACCCCTTGCCGAAAATATGGGGCGAGGATTGAATTACCGCCGCCGAGTGAATCCCGGTGCGAAAATACACGAAAAAAACCCAAATTTTCCATCCTTTTCTTCTTCGGCGGCCAGGGCGCGCGGCAACTCCTGAGGATTATTCTGGCCGACCCATTGGGTTTGAAACACAAAGACGAGCGCACGAGCAACCCATTTCGAGAGCTGCCATTTTTCATTAATACCGAACCCCGGGTCCGACCGTTTGCGAATCGGAAATGAGACCATCATCGGCGAGAGGAGAAATAAAAGGAAGTGGCTCCCTCTTTTGTGCGCGATAGTTTTATATTACTTCTACATGTTATCCTACATATACGCGCTTCAAACAACGCACGGTTCATTGTCGTCGTCGGGTCCCTTTGAGTGGCCAAAAAGAAGATCGACACTCTGGATCGCGCACATCGGAAACTGCATTTCGTGGCTACAACGTTCAACAATCTCTCTGCTAAAACATGCAGAGCCCAAACCGTGGTCCGTGGCCACCGTGGTAATAGCACTGAAAGCATCTCTCGTTTCCGGCTGCTGTCCGGGTTTACATTTCGGGAGACCCACGCTGCCCATCCTACCGGGCATCCGTTGGCCGGGCAATGAAATATTCATAACGTATAAACATGTCAACAGGGTTTTGTGCAACAGCAGCGCCGGGTGATGGACAGTCCTCGGCCAGGAGGCCGCGCGGTGGAAAATGCAACCCAAAAAACCGGGCTAAAGCCACACACTGTCACTTACCTGTCACGGGGCGGCGGGCCGGTCGACGGAAGGAAGAGAGCCCGGCCCTAGAGATAGGTGAAATAAAATGCAAATTTTCGTAAATCAACGAACCGGGGGGCCGCGGGGTGGTTGATGAATTTTCCCAGGCAACACAACTGGCCGCTCGGGTTTGCGGGTTTTGATTTCGGCCACTGGCAAAGAGCAATTTATTCACTTCGCATATCCAAATTTCAATTAAAACACCCCGGCGGCGGGTGGCGAAGGACACAGGAAGGAGCGCAAATGTATTTTGTGTGTTTTTCGCCAACGTCCTCTCGTGACATGTGGCTTCCCGGGAACGGAGGGGATTGAATGAAACCGAGTTTGCGAGTGTCACTATTTCCGGCTCCGGTAATAGTGGGCAGCATTTGGTATCGTTTGTCGTTGGGGAGGCTATCGAAGGACACAAAATTGTATGCCATTCCTACCACTCGTGCCCCATGAAGTGCCAGTACCAGAATAAAAAAATTATCACATTCCATCGGAGCTTTGATAGCTTTTGTTGAGAAAAAAATCCCAAAAGTACTTGGGAAACCGTATAAAACTGTAAGAACGTCATCCGAACGGTGCAAGAGAGTCAATTCTACCGTTTTTAGTTCCACCATCCAATGTGTCTTCATTAAGTGACACTTGATGGCGCCAAGAGTCCAACTCCCGGCCCCTCGGGACGATGGTGCGTATCTGTTTCACTCGGTTTCTGTCACACAAGCCCAACCTGAACCTCTCGACGCGTCGTTACGCGTCATTTAATTATGCAGCAGAAAATGGCTCATGGCGTTGCACCGGGAAAAAGTGCCATTCGGTGCCGATTGGTACCGGGCTTTTGCGGCACCGGATAGCGGAATGCGGATTTACCGCAAGCGGCCCCCCGAAAAAAGGGCAAAGGTTAGTGGCCAAAATCCGTTCCTTCGCTGCAGCTGCCCTCCCGAAAGAAAGCACCATTTTCCGTTACAACCATCGTGACATCGGGTTTCTGTCGCCGAAAGTGGCTTATCGTGCACCGCTTCCAAAGTTCCCGGTTGAGGTCCTTTTTTCGGCTTCGGTGCATAAAAAATAAAATGCAAATAAATGCACTGACTCCGCCCATCCACGCGAGGTGAGAGAGAAAGAGAGACAGTAAGAGCGAGAGAGCGAGTCGCGTCCATTGGGACACCCTTTACCCAGTGAACAATTTTGAGTGACCGACGCTCTTCTCACTATGGAAAATCGAGGTACCATCCGGTTACCATCGGGTTACCGACGGGTTACCATCGGGTTACCAATGTAATTTCTCCATTAGAACTCCCTTGTGAGATGGCCCGAAAACCCCGATGGCAGAAATTGGTAACCCGATTTTTTTCTCGAGCGTGCCCCTTGTCGTCTCCCTCTCTCATATGTGCCCTCTCCCTCTTTCTTTCTCTCGTATCCCCTGTCGGTTCCCGAAGTGAAAATGCTTCGTGTCGGTTTGGACATGCGCAGTGCCATTTATTTCTCGCTTTTGTGTGTTCGCTTTTTCGTTCACTCTACCGTTCGCCGTCCTGCTTCAGTGCATTGATGTAAACGCCGTGGTGTAAACGCCTATGATGCCGTAAATGCCGGTGCCGCCGTAAATGCCGGTGCTGCCGTGTTAATTCCAGTCGATCGCTACTTAGTTTGACCAGCTTGAGGTAGAGATCTGAAACGAGCAGAGTGAAAACTTGTCAACATTATTTGAACACTACTGAACACTGTCCAATAAACTTACCTGTATTATTTCAATCAGGATCACACATGATGGAATGCACTTGAACTTGGTAGAAACTTGCACCTTGATGAACGCACCTACACACACTATACAAAATAGACAGAGTTCGACTTTGCCGCGACTCGAAAATTCGGTTAAGTCCCCGACGGAATGCTTTATGCGACTGCCGGTGTGCTTCGCGAGCCGCTCGGGTCTCTGTGTCGCTCTGTCTCTTTTTCTCTATTCCTTTTTCTTTCCTTCATTCGTTCGTCTTCCACTTGCTCGCGGTCGCTTCGCGTCTCGGCCCTTCCGCCCTTCCCTCCCCGGTAAATGAAACCCACAAGCTCGCGCGTGAAACTCCCTCCTCTCGTGGTTTCCTCCGCTCTTTTCCGCCGCTGCCCACGAGCGGACCCTCATGAGCCGGCCTGCTCACTGCAGCGAGCGTCGCGCCCGCCCCCTCTCGTCTTCGCCGCAGGCAGAGGGGCGTTCGAGCTCACTCGTTTCAGCCTTCCTCGTCCCCTCCTCAGGCGGAGGGGTACCTCGGTCACTCAAAATTGTTCACTGGGTATATGTGGGGAGGAGTCACTCTTGGCGTCTTTATTTACTTTAGTTACTCTTTATTTATCAAAAAACCCGAATCGCTGAGAGGTGAGTGCCGGTGAGTGCCCTTTCCCGGCGCTCACTTCGCAAGTTTCTCGCGCGTCGATCCTTTTTCGGGCAAACGACGCGCTGCACAAATCGCATTGAAGTCTTTGTGCGAAGGACCCGAAGGCACACACTTGGCGACTTCGTGCGACGACGACATTATGCTGGCTAATTTGTGATTTCACCGACCGGTGCTGCTGAGTGGCCGGATATCCGGTCCGAGTTGCACCGGATATTTAGCCCTATAAATTAACGGCCCGCTCTTGGGTCGCCTCGTCCAAACTGAAGCGCCTGGCCGAAACACAAAAAGAATTAAACGATCGGCGGAGCACGCAGCGGGCCATGTAGGAGGTAATTGAAAACTGGAGGATTTTATCTGCAAAATCCCGGAAACTTCTCCGGAATCCGTGCCCACTCGTGCCAGGGCGTGCTATTTGTGTGGCAGAGTCTTTGGCGCGATTAATGGAAATCGACATCGCAAACCGCAGAGTTCTGAGTGAGTGTTCTTCGTTGGGCCCATTATTACCTTTTGTTGGTTTCGGAACAAACCTTCCAGTACAGCTGCAACCTTTCTGCACGGTTTCACGGTGGTGCAAAGCGCGAAGTGCAGGTCACACGAGTGCGGTCCGCTGGCGATGGTAATCTTTCGACGTACATTCGGCTAATAAATAATGGAACATACTTACTGAAAAATGTGCGCCTCCAACGCCAACGTGCGATATGTGATCGTTCCTTATGCACCGTTTCCGGTGCTGTGCAGCCGGCGTCTTAATTTTTGGTGTGTCTCATTTGTGACAACACGGACGGGGAATGATCACATTTTTACGCCCACCACACGGAGGAGACTGCAATTTATTCGCCGACGTGATTGGGATGCCATTTTGCGAACCGCGCCAAGGGGTCCCCCCATGGTTCGGTTGCTGAATTCGTAAATCTTGAACCCAGATATGCGTGCACGATACGCACGATGTAACGGGACTGCGGTGGCGGACCCAAGTTCTTATTTTAATATTTTTGCCGCCCCGATTCGCCGAGAATAAACTTAAACAATGACCAAAAATCGAGGAGACGAACGGCAATCGATTTGAGGGATCTTTAGTGACCCAAATGAGACCGGGACCCTTTGACAGATCAATCTCCAGCGGGGCGTTAGGCTTCTTAGACAGGGGGAATAGCTTTAAATGGACGTTATTAATTTACTGACGAAGAAGCGCCACTGGAACCGTCCCCGGTGTTGACTTCTGGCATTCTTAATACCCCGGGCGAAAAGGACCCGGAGGAATCCTGTGGTGTCCCTGGTGCTGCTGGTCCCTTTGTTGGGACGATTAGAAAACAATTACACAAAAAACCCACGACACGACATCATCGCCGATGACAAAGTGACCGTCGGACAGATCGGATCTTTCGGAGCGATGGGACTGGGATCGGACAGTGAACGTCAAGGATCAGCGCGGACTGTTGACGAATTACGTGACAGTCGTCGGTGGCTCGGGTGGAGCCAAGCTCATCATTAATCAAGAACGGGGCAAAAAGGGAGACAGATTTTGTCCACCAGATAAGCGGCAGGGCAGGCCAGGATCACGGAGTTAGGTTACCTGTAAAAGGATTCCCGCAGATTTGTTATGACTTACTCTTCCTCGACGGATTCCTTTCGACGAATCCTTCCGAATCGGTGGCGTCAGAGAATATGCCCGTAACCCGTATCTCCCGCGGTGTGGTGGTGGTGGTAGATGGTCCCAAATCAATCAGAGAAGGTGTCCCAATTTTGGTTGCTTCATCCTGCCAGCCAGCCAGCCGCTTGGAATGTAGGTTAGCGACCGTTCCTGTCAACGTTCCTGACGCGTTCCCGGTGACACAATCCCTTGCCCGTGAGTAAGTTGGAATGGAATTTAAAGGTCAGTCGACCGAGAATGGTCATCGCGAATCGAGGGGGGAAAAATCCTTCCGCTACTTCCGTGAGATTGACAGCTTACGGAAGGCGGCCAGTGTGTGGGGTGCCTGAGTCCCTGACGCCGGAAAGGACGATGGCGATGAATGTTTGATGAGACCAGATTTTCAACGATCACTCTCTCTTGGAGCGGTATTCTAATCTGTCAATCTGTGTACACGACTCCATCCAACCTTGGCCATCGTTTTTTTGTTAAACAAAACCCTTGTTGGCTCCAAAAGTGTCCATCAGGAAAGGCCAAATCGCCACCTCAAGTGAATTAAGCATGAGATAGTTGATGGGTGAGAAGCAAACGAAGACCACTGTGGCAGCCTGAGGACCAAAGTCAAGTGGAGTGTCAGGTACAAGTTCAACGGAGTGTCCTAAACTCCATTTATTAGCTTTCCACCCGCTGCTAATCCCAAAAGGTGTGAGGAGGCCCACAATGTCACTTCAACACCTTCAGCTGCGATCGAAATTCGATTAAATCGAGGATAAAAACTGGGCGCTACATGGGCCAGGCACTCGAGCAAAGGGGCCTTGTAGGAAATGTCATCTTACGCCGGCTGAGAGGCTTAAAACGGGTTAAGACCTTACGCTTCAGGTCCCACTTCAAGGCCTTCGTGTTGTGACTTCTCACTCCCCGTCCTCCTGTTGAGCGAGGACCATAAGCACCTTGTTCCGCCCGTTTTTCTGGGTCGTTTAAGCATTAGGATTAGCGACGGATTTCATTCGGGCCGACGGTTGCATTCCCACACGGCACCACCAGAAAAAAGGGAAGTTCCCTGGAACCTTTCGGGAACCTTAATTCACCGTGTGTTCCAATCCACCTTCCATCAAGTGACCCCCAGGGTCCGCCTGAGTCCGTTGTTGTGGTGGCCAGTAAAAACCCCACCCCAGGTTCGGGGCCGAACGGGTTAATCGCCGCGCGTTCTCAAGCGGTCATTCATTCGACTAATGTTTGATTAGTTCGTTCGGCCGGCTCTATTCGCGTAGAAGAAGGAATGAGAATCGAGAATGAAGGAACTGAGTGCGAGGGGCTGCGCCGGCTGCCATCAGATCCGGTAAGGTTCTTACTCGCCGCGCCAACGAGTCAATTGCTTTCCTTTCGCTACGCCGTCCTCCGAGCTCCGGGGGATCGCGGACCGTCGAAAAAGCGGACCATCTCCGGTCCGGTCCCGGTGAAACAAGCGTGCAGGAAGCGGAAGGAAGGCGAACAAAACCCACCATCGGCACACACACGCAGGTGCACACGCAGGAGAGGGGTCCCAAAGAAAGGTGTCTTATTTCGGGCGGCGCAGCGAACGAAGCGAAAAACAAATCAAACGGGCAGCGCGAATCAAAGGCGGCTGGTGCGGCGGCGGCCGCGAAGGGTTCATTCATGGTTTCCTTCGATTCCTCCATCCAGGGGCGCGCGTTGCGCAGGCGAAGAAGTGATGAATCAATTAATCCACTCCACACGCTCGAACGGGGCGGATTAACACGACGACCCGCGGGTCCTACAGGTCCGGTCGGATGCGTTCTGTTGTGTTCTCTGGGCAGAAGAACAAATAGAAAGAGAGAGCCGGAAGTGGAGCCCGTTGTCGGCGGTTAAGCTGAAAAGCTTCAAAGTGCTGGGCCACGGAAAGTGCTGGAAAAACGGAGTAGTGACCTCAATCGGTGCGATACGATGTCCAACGAGGTGTGAAATCTTCATCATACGACGGGGTTTTTCGGGGTGGGAAGCGAGTTTACACACCGGTCGATAGTTTGTGGTCAACGCCTTGTGGTCCGGGAACACCTTGCCATCGTACTATTTTAGAGGTTTGAACAACGTTACAGTAAGCAACAGATATTAACAATGTTTCCGTTGCATTTTCTCCAAGACCGCTCCGAGGTAGTAATTGCCGACTAAGAAGAATAAATTTCTTACCACGATAGAGCGCCAAAGAGGAAACATTTTACAGGAGTTACTTTCTCAGAAGTCAGGATCGAAGGAGGCTACAGAGGCTGGTACCATCACCGGTTAGAACCGGTCGAATCGGTTTTCGAATTTCAAATTCGAAAAATTCGAGCTTGAACTCGAATCCGCGAATCCTTTGCCAAAGTGATCATTGACCTTTTGCGCTTTCGAAACACAAAAGGACTTTCTTCTTGTGATAAGCAATTGGGCTATCAAAAACAGGGCCATCTCTCCAAGAGTTCGAGGAGCTAAGAAGACTGACAGTACAATCGCAAAAAGACCCAAAACCGACAAGGGCCACATGGGCCAACACAGACCCGCTTGCTCTGAGCAGAAAAAGGTGATTTATGAGTCGACGCGGATCGAGCGGAGCGCAAAGTTTGCCCTCAGGTTGAACAAACCATTCCAACCCACTAGAGGCGTGTGCCGCAACAACAACCACAATGGCTGTTCGGTGGGGCAGGGGTCTGGCGTGCCCTACAACAACCTGGCCTCCCTTCTCCCGGCAAAACAACAAATTACCGAGCTTACCGGCCCCAAAAGTGCATTGTTTCGGGTGGATAATTCTTCGCCGACGACCGCACAAAAATGAACATCGCGCGCTCTCCGTCGACACAACACAAAACCGCGAACTCAAAAACAAGATGGTGTCCGAGGGGCGCCCCGCTCCGCAACCAAGCGGAAAACGGTACTCTCTTAATTTTCCTGTGTGTTTTTTTTCGGTTGTTTGTTTGCAGAGGACTTGCAGAGCAACAAAGGGAGGAGTTCCAACTTTCCAGCCATTGTGCCAGCCGTAAGGCGGTGTAAGCAGGGGCCATAAATTTTACACCAGCCAAGTCCAGCGTCCAGCGTCGAGATCCAAAGTGCAGCGAGAAATGCAAATGACACGCCGCTGTCGGTGAGTGCGAAGTTGATAAAAGTCGCCAAGCGAAAAGAATCGGCCAAAGAAAAGCGAAAGAAGGTGAAGTCGCGTCCGGGGCCATGTTTCCGACCCCTTTCGGAGGGCGGTGGGCGAGGAAAATTGCCACCCTTTTGTGGCCGGACGACCCCCGATCGACTCCGGGGGGCAAGTGACACGAGCCACACAGGAATGGGCCCGCGGAATGTCATCGTCGTCGTCGTTGGACATTTGGATGAAGGGCTTTCGGAAGGGTTTGGAGTGGCACAACTGCTGCCCTAACAGGAGAGCCCCATTTTGGTTGAAGTAGAAATTCTTTTCAGAACTCAACTAACCACTATAAATTGAAGAGACACTATGGCTTTCGAATTGTGCAAAAATGTGTAGTAAAGTTTGACACACAATAGAGGAAGCATTGTTTTGAATTAAAAACGTATCACAAGACAGCAGAGGTGCGGCCCGTTGACTTATTCCATGTCGCGCCCGATCGACATCAACGACCGGCATCCTCTTTTGGGTTGAAAGCAACATAAAAAAGCTCCGCGTCAAGTCTTTTTCTCTCTCTCGTCTGGGGGACACAGATTTCGGAAAACTCATAAAACATGACCGAATAAATGAGTGCAGCGGCGGCGGCGGCGGGCAGCAATCATAATGTCACGGCGGAGGATCACGGCGGAACGGAACGAGCCGTTTCAAAAACCGAAACAATAATAATGAACATAAAGCACAGGCGCTGCTGATCCGTACCGGGAGATAGGGCGACACATACACCGGTCCTCCCGGTCCCTGACGGCGACATCCCGGCCCCCTTGTGACCCCTTGTAGCGACCCCCTTTGCAGCGGGTTGTGGCCGGTTTCTTTTCCATCTTCCGTTGAACCAGCCCGTCGGCGAGGTTCGTTTCTTGCCGCTGAAGGACGTGGTGGTCATCATTGGCATGCTGATCTGGAGCATGGCATGGCATGCTGAATTTAATAATTTTTAACGACCCCCAAACCAACGGGATAATCGGTGGACGAAGTGAAGTTTCTGTTTCGGAAGTGCGACCAAATCGCGATCAGCGACATTAAACCCCTTTTCGGAACCGGGTTTGGCGAGATTTGGAGCGAAGATCGAACGTGGAGCTCGAAGAACGCCTCTGAGATGATCCTCATCTCCTTTGGGGGGTTCGAGCTAATGAAAAGTGACTAAAACCAATCGACGCCCGACATCTCAACAGCATTCTTGAACTCATTCGGAACGATCGGATCGGAACACTCACCGCAGACTAATGGCTCATTGCACGCTCAGCGAATCACGGGGTCCCAAAACAGGTGCGATCGATCGAGGGTTCGAGCACCGATCCGATCCGACGGCATAAAATTACATTAGCCACGGCACTGGCGGCGCATCGACAGGGTATTTGTTTCACGGCGGGTGGTTTCGGCAGCTGAGCAGCAATAAACCACAAGGCGATCAACGCCACCGAATCCAACTTCGTGGTGGCAAGAGGACCCTTTCGATCACTTGGGGACCCCTCGGGCGACAGCTGAGGCGTTGGAAAATGTGATTGAAAAATCGAAAGACGGAATCATCTGCCGTCGGGGAGTGGCGGAGAAGGCACTGGTGGTGGCGGGCAATGTGGTTCGAGGTTAATTTAGGCACGCGCACGTGCTCGGGCCGCCACGGACTCCGCGCTGCTTCGCTGCTTCGAAATTACAGCCCAGACTGAGCGGAGCGTGTCCCTTGCTGGCGATCACGCCTCGAAATGCCATTCTAATCACGCGTGATCCTGCTTGATCCCCATACGGGGGCTTGTATCGCTCTCTCTTTCCCGGTTTTTGCCAGCATTCAATCGGTGCCTTTGAGGCTTACCCAGAACTGCGGTGTTTTTTTTGCCAAAAAGGCGTTCGCGGAAACGGCTCACTTTAACGCACGATCGTGCTGAGGACGGCTCTCGTTACTTCGAACATCGGAATTAGAATTTCAACTTATTTGCAACACTGAAGCAGTCTATCCGAAGAGTAAAAGATCCGAATGATTGTGCATTCTAGTGCCGTGCCCCGCTTTGGTGCATCTCTTTGGCGATTTCCTAACGCGCAATAGGGTAAGGTCCCTCAGCTGATGCTAATCTCTGGCCGACACAAACGACCACGAAGCGTACGCGGAGGGCGCACGGAGGCCACAAAACTGTAGCAACGGCGTGTACAGAGAGAGTAATGTCATAATCACAGCCGGACGATCTTGTGGCCCTCGCGGCGATGCAGTTATGGTGGTGCAGCACTTTGAATGCAGTTTTCGTCGCCACAGCAAGGTTAGTCCCGGCTGTGGCCTGGTGCCGCCAAACGGATTTGTGCAACCCGGTGTCAATGCCCTGTGCCGGGAGTGTTCTCCGAAGGTGACGTCGGGTATGTGAATTCCCAGAGGACATATGGAATGAGCGCATTTTTGCGAGAACTTCAGCCATCAAGACGTAACAAAGTGGGCCTCCCGAAGCCCGAACTTCTAATCAGCCTAATGCATTCCGGAGGTTCCTGGCCTGCCGTTGCCATCGCAATCACCGAGCGACTCGGGTCGTTGGCTGAAGCGGGCAACCCTCTCGGCCAAAGGAAATAAAACCAACTTCCCACCCCGGTCCGGTCGGTTCACCCCGAGGAGGCCAAGGAATGTGCTCCCCAGCACGGCGTGGTGAACTAAATAAATCAAGCTCCAGGACGTCGCCAAGCTGACCATCGTCCGGGACTTCAGGCAAGAAAAAGGAGGCCCGGGCTATAAACGACGGGGCAACCGGTGGCAACCGCGCAATCGCCCATTACATGCGCCGTGCGCCACAAATCACTCATAAATAACATCTTTCGCCGTGACGTGCCGTGTCTTCATCCGACGGAGGCGCGTCGGAGTGCATCGGGTTCGCAGAACCAACGAGTGACGAACGGGTGACGAGCGCGCGCGGGCCACAGGGCGATTAGGATCTCTTTACATGCGCCCGCTGCGTGTCACATGCCGTTTCGCCGTTGGCCAGTTTTACGGGCGATCCACTTTACGATCACCGACACTGAGCGTCGGACCGTCGTTGGTTGTGTCATTTTTGGAGGAATAAAGCACAATAACAGAACCGATTACACGCGCCCGGTTCCGGGGACGGGGGCTCGGGGAGTGACATCTTCATCGTGCGTGGCCTTTATCTTGTCTCGTTCCGACGGGGAAAGTTACGAAACGTTTTTGTGAGATGTTTGGCAAGGCTTTTTCGATTTGATTGTTTGTTGGACCGGAACCGGGAAGGACCACCACCGTTTTTCCATTAGGCAGTAGAGTCCCAACAACTCTTGGGTCTCGGGTCCTGTAATTGGTTGTCGCTGGAGGTTGCCCTCCGTTTTTACGAGAAAACGACCGACAGAAAGGTGAAAGTATTCGGGTCTTCCGGGGGGCATCAAACAATTTTCAACACCTCAGCCGCCAGCGGTGGGACCCACATCATGTCCCGGTCCGGTGTCCCCCGTAAAACCCGACGGCCGACCGGGACCCGAACCCGGGTCGGTGGACAGGGTGTTGTTTCGGGTTTTTATGCTGCCATAAAACCGTCCTCACCGGGCTCACCATCATTACACCGGGCCTTACGATTACGAGGAAATTATGCTCACACGTTTATGAATAATAAAACGTATTAAAACAATTGCACACGCCGGATCACGCCATCGGGGAGTCTCTGCGGGTCTCTCCGGACGCGCGCGGCAGGAGTCGCACGCAGCGCGCGAATCCCGCGGCCGCTGATTTAATTTTGCGAATTTGCGTCGCCAACGACACTCTGACCAACAAAGGGGCATGACGGCCTCGCTGATTATGATCACCACCAGCACCGGCAGCATCATCAGGCATTACACCAACGTATCGTCCTCGGCTCATATTTTACGGTGCACCGACTTGACCTTGTGTGGCGGTGGCGGTAGAAGAAAAAACAACCAGCAAATGGGGCAGACCATAAAACACCACCGTGGCTCTCCGTAGAAGCGTACGGCAGCAGTAGAGGGTCCTACTCCTCACGTTCTGCGCGCTGGTTGCGACGCTCCGGTTTATGGCTTTATTCAATAAAATCACACTTATCCGTTGGAACTGGGGCCAGGGCGGGTGATATGATGAGTGGCCATAAAGAGATGGGCTCCCCTCTTGTTAGTAGCCAGGAAGAGTAGCCCCAGTAGTTTGGCCCCGTCGTCGTAAGTGAAGTGTTTTTGGTCGGTTTTTATCCGGACACTCCGAGAGAGAGAGATAGAGAAAGATGACGACGAGTTAATCTTATCCGCGGTGCGAACTACGCGGGGCCTTTTGGGAGTTTTTTAGTGGCGAAAGGTAATTTAACTATTAGTGCTTCGTTTTAAATATTGTTTGTGAGATATCATATGGGTCAATAAGTAGCTACGCTGATTTAAAAATGAAGCGTTTCTCAATTGAACCGTGCCAATCACGGTGATGCCAATCATGGCAAATGTGCACGAAAAGAGGCCTTTACTAGGTTGTTCAAAAAGTTTCAAACCTCGATAGCAGAGGACGCTGCTGCTTAACTTTTTTTTTGTTATGTTGGTACACTCTTCATATGAATGTGAACGAAATATGAACGTATGTGAAGTTCATTTTCAGTTTCTGTCAATTCATTCTTTGACAACAAGCCATTTAGTATCGACGTGTTTAGTTTTAGAAGATTTAAAAGCAAAGGAAGTTTATGAACGAATATTGAAAGTATGGAAGGACTCTTCACCTTCAACTAATACAGTAAAAAATGGGTTGCTTTAAACGTGATCGTGCAAGCTTTGAAGACGATCCACGTCAAGGACTTCCAAAAACAGCAACCTACACACCTGAAATCGTAGGAAAAATACAGGATATCGTATGGGAAAATCCTCGAGTGACTGAAACTGATTTAGGAGAAGCCCTGGGCATCTCATTGAGCATTATAACTGACTGACGCATTGAGCATTATAACTGATTATAACTGACTACAACCATGATTCTAAAGAGACAAGAGACTAAAGAGTGATATGAACCTAGTTTTTCGGCTTTGAAATGAATTCGTGTCCAGAAATTGGCCAAGAAGGCATTGGCACCAGTTTTTCGGTATGTTCTACGAGTGACCTATGGCCATCGCAAGCAATGACGCAGCGTCAGAGGACCACGCGCACGTTCGGCGAATTTTATGACCTCAAAAACACAGAGGGGGGCGACATTTGAATTCTGTCAAACACAACCTTCGCCGACATATGCACCAAGGTAATTGACCATTCCGTGCGGCACGCGCCTCAGGGAACCGCGGAGAGTGTCGGTGTCGCGCCCTGGGCTTCCTTGCGTCACCAACGGCTGGTTGGGTGGGTAGTTTTCCTATTTCTACCGAGAACTGTTGATGACAACCTCGCCATACCTTCACGCGTACGGTTTGATGGCCAGCTACAGGCCCCAGGCCCGTAACCTTCGCTCCGTGCTTCGCGTCGTGTTGGCCACCACCAGCACCGGGCACTTGGCATTTTAATGGCGTTGGCATTTTTTTTTTGGCACAGGGTGTTGTTGCCCCGAAGAAAATCCCTGAACGGCTACTTTCTAGCTCCGTTGCTCCAACTCCAGTTGCGGCTGCTTCTCACAAACCGCCTAAAACCCGGACTCATCAGCTAGCATTCGTTGCGCCGGCCGGCAACATTCGTTGTTTTGCATGCTCCTCCTGGTACGGGAGGCCGCTTCAAACGGGAGCAGTTGGCGCGGTCGGAGCGCGTGCACGAACCGCCGGTGCGCCGAATTGGAGAGCGGTAAAGATCAAACCCGGGGCTCCCGGGCGTTGGCGGCTCTTGGCGTTTCTTGGTATTTTATTCAAACTGTTAAGGGAGTTGAGGCCGGCCGGCCGAGCGGCTCGCATCAAACGGAGGGCGGCGGTACCGGCTCTCTCCCATCGCTGCGCTGTGCTGGACTGGAATTGTGCAATCGATTCCGAACCACACTCTCCGCCTCTGACCGGTCCGGATATCAATTTCAACAACTCTCCGGTCTGTCTGTCGATGCAAATCAATTAGTAACAGCGCCGATCCGGTGCCGCCCGGTGGTGGTGAGTGGGAAAACTCGTAGACTCGTTGCGGAAAAACGGAACGGCACGGCCCAATCCGGCTCACCTTTATGTTCCGAAATAATAATAAAGAAAAAAACAGGGTAACGGAGCACCCGAAAATCATCCACAAAAATTTGCCGACACCGGGTTTGCCAATCAAGCGAAACATATCTCGGTGTGGCTGTTGGGGGAGGGTGGCCCCAAAAAGTGGCCACTCCGGAATATGTCCGGGCCGGGGTGCAACAATGGTTTTCGGATTAAATCTTCACCGCCCTTCCGTGTGTGTGTGCGAAACAAAATACGATATAAACCCGGGGTCATGGAGGTGACATGGAGCCACCACCGGATGGACTCTGGTTCCGAAGTTCGATTGTTGATGGTGCCGAAAGAACCAACTGACGGCGGCCTACTCCGGTACTTTTGGTGACTCCATGTGCTAGGTCCATGTCCCTTGGGTGTTGTCCGGCCGGCGGTGCACGGTGGCGGTCGGCGGCGGCAACGGGGCGGCATTAAAATTATTCCTTCCAACGAACGGAATCACGGCCCGAAACGAGTGACTCGGCGCTCGGTACGAGGCAATGGGTTGAACGAAAAGTGCTTCTGGGCGATGGAGCAATGAAAAGGAATCGTCAATTTGCTGTCAAAAGTTAACAGGAGATCACTGTAAATACTTTCTCCTGCTACTTGTAATAATGTAACAAGTTGTTAAATGTCTTTAAATTGAAAACAGATTTGAACAACTTTTAAATAAAGAAGCTCAATCTCTGTCTTATAAAATAAGCAGATAATATTGATTATTGTTCGATTAAATTTATGCAAATCTTGATCAAATAACGCAACAGGACAATTAATTTGAATAATTAGGATATAATTCAATTGAAAAATAATTACATCCACAAACTCCACAAACTTTTCAACCTTTGGTCTGGCACCCACACCGGTTCCTGTCTCCTAAACATCCGTAATCCTCAGCTCCCGGGCATCCCGGCTTGCCGTGTTTTTTTTTCTCGCTCCACCCTTGCCAGCAATAATGGCCGCCCGGGTTGGAAGCCGCCGAGGCTTTACCACAGCTCATCATGTGCTCTGCAGCGGCGTGTAGTGCGCCCCAAGGAGCCCAAAAGTCAATCTCAATTCTAGGTGACTCCGGGTGAATCCTGGATCCCTTCCCCTGTTGGAGGGTGGATGGATTGTTTGTTTTTTTTTGCGGCGGCGGTGGTGAGATTGGTCAAATCGGGCGGCAGGCGCAAACCCCGGCGTCTGTGTATGCCGCCTCCCACCGGTCTCCGTCGGTTGATGGCTCTCGAAGGTTGTTAATAAAAGTTTGCCATAATTTTTGCGCCTCCAACTGCGCCTCTGGCACTGGAGGATGTTGTGGTGGTGGTGGAGCTGTTGCCCGCGTGGAGCCTTCCCGGTCTCCCATTTTGCGGAACAGCACCCAGTAGACACACGTATCCGAAAACTTCCTCCGGTGGCGGGCGGCGGCAACGGTGGCAACGGTGGGTACCGGGAAGCCGGGTAGAGACTTCTGGGTGAATGTTGCAATGGGGAATTCGTTCATAAATATATTACTATACTACTTGTGCGCCCTGCAACAGGGGTTCGGGGGCCTGTGGAGAGGCCTTTCGTGTTGGTACCAGGTTTCCAACCAACCAAACAGGCAAAACGGACTGTAATAGCGCACCTACGCCTAGTAGTTGAGCCCCTCCATATCCAAAGGGGGTTTGATGTGAGTACATCGTCGGGTCCGGCACGTCGTGACAATAAGGTCCCTCTCTCTTTTATCGTGTGTATGTGTGGTTTTAATGTGTGTTATGTCAATTCCTTGTTGACACTAGAAGGACACGGAGTGAGTGAAAACACGAGGGCTCTGCTAATAAAGCCCAACAAAGTCAATGGGTTAGCTTCGATAATTAAACATTCAAAGCGAGTTAGGCTTTACAGAGTAAACAAAGAGGTAGAAAAGGTAATGTTATACGTTGAACCGGCATCAAATGGATTATTTTGACACCTCACTGTATAGGTAGAGAGCCTACATCTAAGCAACACATAGCGACATTAAATCAAATGTTGCATCATTTAACCGTTCAGGGATCATAGCAACCATATGCTGAATGTCAGAATCACTGACACTTAAATCCCATTACTGAAACAAGAGAAGATTCCACTAAATTAAGAAAATGAGAGATTCACTGCGTATGAAAAAAGGACGACCTTTAACCACCTGTTGATTCCGTTGCCAAATCACGGAACTTATGGTCAGGAAGCCCAATACCAGCTTTTCGTAGTCTGGAAGTTAGACTATCCGCTCAGGAACTGAAGAGTCTGCAGGACTCCTGTGATCGATTGGCGGCCCTTGTCATACTTAACGGGCAGTGATCATCACACATTCAAACGCGAAGCTCACCGCCGGTGAAGAAAGTGAATACCTGGCCTTAAGGTATTCACCTGGTCGTGGTTCTGGACGCAGGTGTGTGGTGTAATAAATATCGGAAGCGCTACCGTGTAACCGTACCCGGGAGGAACCAAACCCCCCGTCCGCCCCGCTCGCTTGGATTGGATGCGAGGGCGACGCACGCCTCGCCAGGAGAAAACAAATAAAACCAACTCCCAACTCGGCCCGGCTCAGTGCGAAACTGGCGGAGCGACGTCACCGACATCGCGGGCACACACACACACACACACAAGTGGGAAGGTTTTATGTCCACCTCGACGGCCGTGACTCCCCCCAAAGAAGCGACGGGGATGAAGAGAGAGAGCGGAAGGAATGCGTGCCGGGCGTGGTGGTGCGTGGTGTGGCGGCGAATGGCGAAGAAAAGTCATTTCAATTTCTATGTATCCTTTTGGGGTACTTTTGGGGCCCCTGATGGGACACAGAGGAACAATTCAATGACTCCCGCGGGAGTTGGCCGCATAAAAACGGATTTCAGAGGCAGCGCGGGGCGGGTGAGCGGGCCGAGGAGCTTAGCGCTGGTGGTGGTGCCGAGTGAGGAGGCACATATCGAACCGCATGGCCGATACGTCGCGGGGGGGTGGTCAGGCACATGTCAGGCAAGGAAGTTTTTATAGCTTTTCTCCGTAAACTACACACAAGCAGCGAATCTGACAATTGGATAAGCAAAAGGCCGGGAAATAAAACAAAAACTCGGCGAGAAAGGGTGTCCGATAATGACGCACCGAGGATACATAACCTCAGAAACCCCAGAAACAGTTTATTTAATGCTTCGTTATCGATCCTCTCGCCAAACAACCAGCGGGAGGCACCAAAGGCACCCATTGGATACCTGTCCAGATTTAGGTTCTAATTGTGCCGCCAGACGTCAGATCAATTTCCAGATCCTTTTTTCAGCATATGTGGGGTGTGCCCCATTTCCAAATTGAGGTCCCATTAGTTGGGCGACGCGCCACGCAACCCGGTAACACAACAAAACGCCTCATATTTTCCTGGACCTCAGATCCTCCTCAGGACCCAGCAGGGCGCTTCCGTGGGTCGCGCCAGGGTTCGGTTACCTTAGGTGGGCGCACTCGGCACGGTGGGAACCACGAAGGACGATTGTGTTGCTGGAATGCTTACTGTAAGGACGAGACAAAGAACACACGCCGGGGCGTGTCCGCGTGGTGAAGGGAATCACGGAAATCAGGTCCTCGAGAGGTTTGCGTAGCGATTTGATGTCTTAATGTGGCGGTGGCGATTAAAAAACGATTTCCGCCACACACACACAAAACACACGTGTAGTATCCTTAGGCCCCGGGAGGGAGCGCTCATGAATGAATCGCTCGACGCCGTGGTAATGTGATACAGGTTGGAACCTGTTTGCCATCCGTGCCCGGGGCCTCAGGTCTGGTGGTGCCCATTCTTCACCCGAACCCTGTCATCGCCGGTCGCTTGCGGCTTTTTATCCGCGCTCCAGGAGCGCATTCCCCGGGAGCGTGAAATTTGATATTGAAATAGTTCATTACGGCCGCGTGGTTTGAGAGGACCTCAAAAGCGCGACACGAGACAATCGGGCTGAAGAATTTGCTCACCAACACCAATTAATTATAGAAATTTACAGAAATTCTTCACCAAAACCCCGCCCGGTCCGGAAGTGGCCACATTGACCAGAGGACCCGGGTCCAAGACATGTTCTCTTGTGCGCACACACACTTGGAGCACGTGACGCAGAACGGGCATGCCGGGGACCGGTGCTTGTGGCACAAGACACTAACGACCCCGCCGGAATGCGCCTCCTCCGGGTTTCTTGGGCCTTGGACCGGGGCGCGCGCACGGTTCTCCCCAGGCGGTAATATATGCAAGCAAACCCTTGAGCTACTAAGAGATCGTCTATTCGCCGCCGGGTCGGGTCCGACTCTAGACACCGTGTTTTGGGGGGGGGGGGGGAGGGGGCTACCCCGAAAACAAAACCTCACATTAACACCGGCCACACGTGTGTGTAGGTGCACGGGCCGCCATGTATGTGTCTCCCGGCGACCCAAAAAGCCGACCCCGAAGAAGAAGTACGCTCTCAGTTACATCAAGAAATTATTTTCCCCCGGGGAGTTCTTGCCCTATACCCTGACACTCGCTCTCTCTCCTCCGCGTGTCCTTGCCCGGGGATTCGTGCCAAGCGGGCGGTGGAGCAGTTGTAGGCTCGGAACAAGTGTCTAGGAGAGTTAGTATGTGAACCAAGAATACAGTATTCAGTGCCCCCGGACCATGAGGAGGAGGTTCTGTCTGCACCGGCCGGCCGAGGTGGTCCGGAGCGCAAGTGCAACTCCCCACAGTTTCGGTGCAAAGGTGAACCCATTAACGGGGGGCACCACCGTGGACACGTGCCCGTCGGTCGCTTTTTGGCCAACTAATCGGAAGAATGCAAATAAGGTCGCCGTTTGTTTCTGAAAAACATCTGTTCCCATCACCGGTTGACATCCGAGAAACCCGGTTGGTACCCGAGCGCCAAGAAAATTGGACCGAAACTCGAAAGGGATGGCCCAATTTCGGGGCTCCCGATTCTGGTGGGACAGATAAATAATCGCATCAGCATGATGCAAAAGATAATATTAGGCTCCGGTAGGTAGTCTTAAATCGTCAACCCCGACGCAACGTGGGACACCACGTGCCAACCAGCCAGCCAGCCAAGTCGGTTTCGCTCAGGGCTCAATATCTCCCAGGGGTACCTTTGGCTGTACGACGGAGGAGGTGCCTGTGCTCCTGTGTATCGATCCGACTTCAGGCAGGCCCCGGTCCCGGGTAGCCCAGTAATGGCGGGACAGGGACACTCACCTCACCGCACACACCGGCGCACCGCACCGAGTTATCATTTTTATTACCCAATTGATCACCGACCATAATCTACGCGAAGGGCGGCGGAGGGTGCGCGCCGAAGACAATCCTTCTTCCGACAAAGGGATACCCCCTTGACAACAGTCCACATGATCCGCATGATCCGGCACCGAGCACCGAGCAGGCACCCCACAGAAAGGGACCCGACACACACGTTCCCAGCGAGCGAGCGAGTGACAGGAAAGTTTCCGCCGGAGCGACGACTCCATGGAACGGACCCCCCGACGAAAGGGTACCACAGTGGGCAATAAAGATAAATAAATGAAAATATTGGTAAAAGTGTGAAATGAACGTTGTTTTCCGGTGCTGCGACACACACACACTCAGAGAGAGAGGGTGGCCCGAAGTGCTGACACTTTCATCCCGAGAAACCAAAACGTCCCCAACCGGACACAGGGACAGTGTGTGGGTCGTTTGACACTTTTTGTCACTCCAGGAATCGACCACCACCACCACCGGCGCACCGGGAGCACCTGACTGACGTGATTTGACTCCGGGACCACCACGGCGGCGGCCCCGTGGCCAAGAGATTGGAATTGTTTCTGGCTGGCTGGCCGGGGCAGTGTATAAAAATCGTATTAATAATTTATCCAAATCTACTCGGCACCACACAGGCCCGTCAGCGAAGCCCGGAACCCCGGAACAGCGCAGGATAATGGGGTAACAAGGGCACCATTTGAGCAAACACCCGAAACCCGACACACACACACACACGGGGAGCGCGCCGGGGTCACATGATGGACAGCCACAAATATCTTCATTCGGCAAGATTCATCATGCTTTAGCGTGACGATGGTGTGCGGTGGGCACCCTCCTCTGGCACCTCCGCCACACTCGATCCTGGGCCACACACACCGGGGGAATTGAATAGATTGACTTACTCCGAAGCCCGCTCGACCGGGGGCGGCACATAAATACTTGATGCAGAGTGCCACGGGTTGACCTCTTGCCCATCATCCTGCCCTTGGCCGTTTGGGATCCTGTTTGTTACCGGGGAGAGTGGGTTAATCGTTTTGACTATTTTTAAGCGATAATGCCGGAGTTCGTTCCGGTCCTTTCAATGCTCCGATTAGTTCCCAGATTAGTGTCTGTTTCACACAGCGATTCCAGCAACCTCAGTCTCAATTCGACGGTGCGCAACGACCAACGACATTAGTGGAAATTCAATTTTCCTGCCATCGCGGACACCGGGAACGACCTGCGAACAGGACTCGATGACGCGCGATTGTCGCAGATTATCGAGGGACAGCTTTCGCGGCCAAAACGAAAACCACAGACGCGCGACGGGCGCTGACAGGAATTACGGTGTTACCGAAGGGAACCGAAAAAAGGATTCTCACTTCGCTAATGGCCGATGGCGAAATCGAAATTTCAAGGGCCCCCCTTTTCGGGTTGCCCATTTTTGTTTAGTTTCATCAGTGCGCGCCGATTGTTCCGCAATTCCCACGGGGCGATGCCTGAGCCATATCCTTTCGCTCTCGGTGTGGTTGTCAACGCCCGACAACCCGATATGTGTGTGCGTCATGGGCCGGGCGTAATGGCCTGATCTCGGTAGATGACTCTGTCTTGGCAATTTCTTTGATGTCCCAGTTCCTTCGGCTCGGCCTCTGGCAATCGTTCGTTCGCCCACACGCTTCTCAGCTATTGAGCGGCGGCGGTGGCGCCATTCGGGTTTCTGTATCGGCGTACTGGGTGTCTTTCTGGGCCGGCCACGACACTCTTGGGTGCGCTTTCACCTGAGGCATGGGAGTGATTTCAATATTGCGCTCCCACCTCCTCGAGGCCAGGCCATGGGGCCATTGTTGTTGTTGCTGCTGTTCGGGGCCGGAAGCCACCAGAAGAAGGAAACCCCCCGACAAACCCCCAGGAAGATAATTTATTTCCGGCCCAAGCCCACGCTGCCGCGTTCGGGTATTCCGGAGGCTGGCGATCTTTTCCCGGAGCGTTCCGCGCGGAGGGGGCTGTTTATTTTCTCGTTTTCTTCGCCGTTTCTCCTCCTCGGACGGTTGCGTGTTTCGACTCAGCGAGGCCTTTCTTCGTGTGCTTGCGGCAGAAACGCCGGAATGTATGCAAACCGCTAGACACCGGTTTTTCGTTCGCCGGACGCGTTCGACGCATCTCAGCAGCAGAGTTAACTAATGAATAAGGGTAAATTTGTATAAATTATCTTATAAAACAATAACATAAAATAAGATGTGTAAATCTAGTTTTAATACGATTACTTACAGCGATTACTAAAATTAGTTTTTGTACAAAAAGGATATTATTTGACACAATCAAATCAGCTGTCAGGACCAACAAAATCCAAACGCGCAGCTGTTATCTGCGCCCCTCTCCCGAATGGCCCTGTGGCAGGGCGCGGATGCATTAATATTGTCCCCACAAATGGACGACGAAACGGACAAAACCAGAAAAATCCGCACATGAGCCCCCCGGATTCGGACGCCCGGTCAGGCCGGTCGTTTCATTTGAACGGCACGTCCGTTTTTCCTGCGGCGTCCTTATTGTCCATGCCACGCCAGAACGCCTGGACTCGAGAGCGCATCGCCGTTTGGGGAGCTGTGTTAAAATAAATTATCCTCCGGCTTGGGGTCGTTAAATTAAAATTATATTATCACAGCGCCCCACACTCGGGGTGACCCGTGCGTGTAACATCGGGGTGATGCCGGTTGCGGCCAATGCGGTTGTGGTTCCCTCGAGCGGATGGCCCGTTTCCCTTTTTTTTTGGCCCGGGCCCCGGAGATGGCCATCAATTGTTGGTTTTAAGTTCGAGTTCGACTCTTTTGCTCTAATGGCCCGTACCTATTATCTGTCCGGGGGTGGCTCGGCTCTGTAACCACCCCTTGACTTCTTGACTCAAATCACAATCAACCCCCCCGGCCGTCGTGGCTGGGTGGATTTTTCCGACCTTCGCCAAAGCGGAAGTGCCACCTTTTGCGCGACAAAAGCCGAATCAAACAACGCTAAACACCACCAACAGGCGGCCGGCAGCAGCTGGGGCGGCGGCTTGGCTTGAAATGAAGTGTCAACTCGACGACCCACAACATCATCAACATGGCGCTGCCGCGCCGCGCGTCCTTCCCGGGGAACCCGGTTGAATAATTGATGTCACTTTCACCCATCCCGTGGCGGTACGTGATCTGGTTGCGCCGGTGAAATCCGACGACGGCACACGTTCTCTCCACGAAGGTCTCCTTCCTCGGTCTCCGGTAGCCAAAACGCTTTCACTTGGAACCGACACCGTCCGTCCGTCCGTCCGTCGCTAAATGGGAAGGATTTGCGGCGAAGCGACCCCAAACGACGGTGTCTGCCGGGCCACCCAACTCCATTGTTTCGGTGCCGCCGGAATGTAGACAAACGAGAAGCTGGGTGAGCGCGCCGTTGTCGGCGTTGGCCGACGCACGAAGAGAGAGTGGGTGCAAATAAAGTTAACGAGCGATAGATTTCCGGTTTCGATGGCGTGTTTCGTGCCGTGCCCCCAACGTAGAACAACGGGGACAACGGAATTTGGGAGGGAAACGACAAAAAAGCCAACGTTTAGCAACAGATTTGCACTGGGGGGACACCTCCCCTGGCCTGACACATAAAAACGACAATGCAAACATTTAGGCGCAAGTGCGGCGAATGGCGTTCCCTTGTGATTGTTTTCGGTGTTTATTGCGTCGTCGAGGTGCAGAGCGCGCCATGGTGGGGCCTTTTAAATTATACATGCCATCATTGATTCTTTCGGCGTGTCGTTCAAAGGCCACAACCGGGAAGCGCTCGCTTCCGCAAAAGTTTATTCCGGTGTGATCTTGAACGGGAAAAGTGTCGGGAGCCGTGACATGGGTGAAACTATTGCGGGGACATTTAACGGGCCCCCGCCAGAGCATCCGGGAACACCAGGAACCACTCACTTTCAATCGTTTCTGGATAATTTATTACCCGGCCGTAGTACCGGGCGCCGCACGCCTCTCCAGAGAGGAAACCACCGGCAATAGTCTGGAACACACAAAAACCACCTCAGGAGGACCCTTGCTAGTAATGTTGTCCATTAAGAAGCCGCCCCCGAAGACGACGATCTACCTGCCGGTTTAATATTTGATGAGTAAATTTGGATTTCCGATTAAACTTCACCGGGAACGGTGGGTGGGATGGGTGACCGAAGAGTGACAGCGGTACCAGCGGCGCCGGAGCTGTCGAGCGATAGAAATTTTTTGCCCAACCGAAGGTCCTTTCGTAACAATTATCTTAAACACGTGGCCGCAGGCGTCGATGGACCGCCGGGACATCCAGGGATGATGTGGAGCAGATTCTGACGGATGGGGTTTCGGCTGTCCAACTGGAGGAGCAGACCCGTTCGCAAGATTAACCTTTACACAAGTCGAGTGCTTTACTTTATTGGCCACCAGATAGGTCACCGTTCGTCGGGGGAATAGTTTTTTAGGAGTAACCCGCACGATAAGCGAACCCCGCCGTGTGGCGGAGTTTGGGGTTTCCAAAATCCAACCGACGCTGCGCCGTAGAGTGACACTCTGTATGGGTCAGGACATAAATCAACGGTTTCTTAAAGAATAACAATGCGTGGAGGAACGTTAGAGCAAGTCCTAGGCACTAGAATTGCAGGTTGCCCCTTCGCCGTCAGTGAGCGAGGCAAGAAATTAGCCTACAATTAGAGCACATCGTGTCGTGTCTTGTGTCATTGTGTGAAGCTCACCGTTCGCACCAGAACTAGCACCAGCAACTCCCGCTTCAGGTCGCCCGAGAGGTCGGGCATCTTTGGGGAGGACGAAACGATTTAGATAAAATTTGCATAACTCACCGGTCGGTTTCGTCGTAAATCACCGGCTCGAGGACCACGGTGCCGGGGATTGATGGAACCCCCGCCCCGGCCAAGAAAACCCAAGATCCTACTTCAGAGATGAAGGTGAACAGAAACTTTTCTTGAAGCAGAGGACCGTCCATCCGTCCGAGAGCGTCAAAGCAACGGGCAACGGTCTCGGCAACAAACAATGGCACGTCTTAATTATTCATCAATGTCCTTTTTTGCTGCGGCCCTGCCCTCTCTCACGCGCAACTCTGGCCCTTATCCTGGTCCATCGATGATGTACGATGCCGCCCGAGGAGTGCCACGGACTACGAGAGAGACCTTTTACGCTCCCCAAACACATGCATAATCCTAATTATCAGGGCCACGGGGCTTATTCTTCGGTGGGTTACCCAGCCGTGCAGCAGGCGCAGGACATGGACACAGGAACTGCGGGCAAGTGCCTAGATATCGCCACGTACGTTTTGGTCCCTTTTTATCCCGCGCAGCCGGAAGTGCATGATGATGTGCCGGGTACAAGATTTATTGTCTAACCACCCTTGAACCATCGACGGACGACAATTATCGTCGCAACTTCTTGGGCTTATCTTACTCCAAAGGGTGCGACATGCAGGCCTCCCTTTGGGGGGGTGATGTGTCATTTCTTTGTTTTGAAAAGATCCGGGCGAACTCCGGGCCCTTAAAGTGTGAAAGTCCTGCCCGAAGATAACGCAAAGCAACCATCCGGTCATAAAACACGGAACAGGAACTGGAAACAGTGTCATGTAGTAGAATGCAGCAGTACACTACTTACCGGAACAGAAGCTATCCGACGTCAGCTCGTCGTCGTCCGGACCGGCTGTCAGTAGCTCATCATCGTCATCCTCGTCCATCTCATCATCGATGTCCTCATCATCCAAATCTTCATCATCGTCGTCGTCGTCCTCATCTTCTCCGCCATCCTCGGCATCGTCTCCAAACTCTCCCGAGTGTATCGAGTCTCGCTCGAACCGCACTTCGCTTTTGATGCCGTCGACACCTACATGGGAAGGAAAACAACACCCGCCATCAGCTACATCATTCAACAGGTTACACAAAAAGAGATTGAATCGAATACAAAACGGCGAACACAATATGTTAAGCAGCATCACCGCCGGTCCCAGAGCACACTAGCAGAGCGTGTCGATGCGTACTGACAGCTGTCAAATCAACACGCGGAAGAAGCACGAACCAAACGACACCGCCGGAGGGTTACTAGATGGGATGCGATGGGAAGAAAACAGGATGCACGTAATCCGACGGGAGGTCGACGTGATCGTAACAAAAACAAACAGGAATTTATTCTGCTGCTCCTCACGGCGAAGGGGGACGCGTGAACTTTCCTTGGCGCATTGTTCCTGCTAGATGTACCGGCGCGTAATGTGCCCCGCACGAACGAACAAACGATGCACACGAATACTCTCCGGGGTAGTTAGCCGAAGCGAAGCCTCGGCGAAGCCTGCTTTATGCTCGAGGTTCCGCCCGACGTAGCCGATGATGGCGAAAGAAAGGGCGGAAGAAAGCTCAGCGCGTACACCACGTCCTCGGTGTGACCCCCCCTGAAATACAGTTCCGACTGAAGGCTTTCCGGCTTGGCCCACATTCCAAGCTTCAGACGCTTCGATTAGGCACAGAGCGCCACCCCAAAGGTCCTAGGCAGGGAGTCGGAAGTGCACGATCAGGTTCTAGACCGGGTACAGAGACCCGTCGAAGGCAAAAACACTCGCAATTATATTCAAAAAGTGAACCCCGCTGGGAAATTTATCTCTCCGCTCGCTCACTCGGCCGCTCTCTCTCTCTCTTTCGCTCTGGGTGGTAATGATGATTGTGGACCAGGCATCATCCTCGGTGTCTGTGTGCAAAATAAACATCGAACGGAAAGTCCCACGTACTGCCGGAACACCCAACACCTCTCGGGGGGGAACCCGGGGATTGTACCGAGCTAGCGAGCGAGCGAGCCAGCAAATGAAATGAAGTCTTGAACGCGACCCGAAGGAACTACACCCCCAGGGCGCGTCAGGGATGCCCGGCGCAAAGGCAGAAGCACGGGGACGTGCCAAGGAAAAAGTGCTAATCCCGCGGGAGGCGCCCCTGAGTGAGGCGACGGCCAAGAAAAACCCGGCTCTCACAGGCAGGGCAGGTGTTTCCGATCCGACCCGGCTCCGGAAGTGTCACCAGGTGCGCGGCGGCGTGTGGCACCTTTACACTTTTTTATGGGCCTCACCTTGAGGCCTGTGTCACCTTCTGTTTTGAAGTCGCAAATGTCTTCAAACTCCCCGGCAACTCTCGATGCACTCATAAAACCACCGGCGCTGGCGGAGAGACTGACTTTCGCCGCCCACCAGAGGGCACCTCAAACAACACGTCACGGCACGGCACATGGTCTGGTGTGTGGGTGAGTGTGTGTGTCGATGGTGTTCGATTTGAGTTTCGTTACCCTCGGCGGTGTCGTATAAATGCGACGGAAAACTACCCGACCGACGCCATCTTTCCGAGGTGAAGATGAGCTTTCCCGCACACACCGAGCGAGAGCGGGACCGGAAAAGGAGTGAAATGGAGGTCCCTACACTCGGTGGGTCGAAGACGACGCTGTATACTGTACAAGTACGGTGGCGTCGACGACGATGATGTCCTCTCGGCGGCCCTGGGACCTTGGGTGTCCCAGAAGAACCGTTCGGTTTGTGTGTATTTTCCGCTCATGCGACTCTAAAGGGAGCTAAATTTTCGGAAAATTCTTTCCACGGGCAAGATGGCGGGGAACCAAAAAAGAAAAGGCACACACAGACACACAGAGGGACGAATACAACGTGAGTATTTGCTAGTCATTTCTTGGCATGGTTTCCCCCAGGGGGGAAGACGAGTTCCGCAGAGGCCAGAGCGCGCTCCGGCGTGGAACCCGTCCGTCCGTTCGTCCGGAGTTCCGGTGAAAGTGCAGGGGCCCTCTCAATTCGTAGGTTTATTGCGCCGCTCTCCCCTCAAGTCCCCCGGCAGGTGCGCGGTGCGAGGTGGTATAACTTGGCCCTCCTTGGTCTCGCGCGCCAGGCCAACGGACTAATGGCCGAGGGAGATGTATCGTGAAAGTTCCGAGCTGTGTTTCGGATTTTCAAGCATAAGAAATGGCCACCGGGGAGCACCTTCGAAGCGTCCGGGACACACCGCCGCCGCCGCCGTCCAAGAGACCAGCGGCGGCGCAGTCCAGAGAACCATATCTGTGTATGTGGTGCCGGGCACCGTACTGTACTACACTTCGGGGTGCTCTGGGAGTTCCGAAGCTGCCGAGCAGTGAGTTGCTACCACCCGGGTAGGAGTCCGGGCCCCCGAAGGAGCACATCTATAAAACTGAACGAAATGTCGGAGGATGGAATGACGATCGGAAACATCCGGGCACGCCAATGGAGCCCCGGAGCGGAGGGAACGCAACGGGCATCCTTCAGACCCGTCCCGTGGGGAATATACTCAGGTCCTGCGGACGGAACCCAACGGCACCACCAACACCACACACACACTCGTTGGCGGAACACAACACGGTCCTAACGAACACGATAACGAGATGAAGTGCCGGGGTCCGAGATGTCGCTTGGGTGTCGAGTTTCGGTCGACTCTGACTTGGCCGCCTCCGGACGCCCCCACGGGGATTCGTGTTCTTTTTCGTGTGTCTAGGAAGAAGAAAAAATGGTCAAAGAACGGAAGCCACTGGAGAATATGCGGCTGTCAGACGCGATCTCTCCG
The DNA here is from genome assembly GCF_943734635.1 of Anopheles cruzii. NCBI lineage: Eukaryota > Metazoa > Arthropoda > Insecta > Diptera > Culicidae > Anopheles > Anopheles cruzii. The sequence continues at coordinate 1,924,378 of NC_069144.1, forward strand.
GTGGCCTCGGGTCGACCCCGAGAAGTGGGTCAAATTGATTACATTCATTATTACGACCGCCTCTAATGCTGTGAATTGATGGTAGGGTACAACGACCCTGATGATGAATGCGAGGTTAGAATGTTAGTACACGAGTTACTCGGACTTACATTTCAGACATTTTTAAGACATTTTAAGTAAAAACGATGCAACCACAAAACGAGTTGAAACGCTCCTTTCATCGTCTAAACAGATCTAAACATCGTCTACTTTCATCGTTGACAGATGACATTGTTTGAAATGGACGATCAAAGCAACCAATCGGCAACGTTGGAAGACAACCATTACAGATATGAACCAAAATTGATTAAAATGTTGAAAAGAAACACGTAAAACGAAAATTAAACCGTTTAAAAATATAAAAAACAACAAATATAAAATCACAGCAATTGACAAGAAACCAAGAAACTAGCGAAACAACAACCACCGAAACCAACTTTTGGTTTGGGGATATGCTCAGAATCTTCTACTCCAGCCGGTGGAATGGCCAACCTCCAGCGATCGACCGACCAACGGCCGAAAGGTGAACAACCATGAGCTTGTTTATGCAAATTGGTAAACCAAATCTTGAAACCTGTGGCCCGTTCCCGCCCCACAACAGCCAAGACACTCGAAGGTAAAGACTCCAAAGAAAGTCCCAGATCCTAGCCCTAGCAGTCAGTGCCCTGGCTTATGCACCGCGCTCTCACCGCGACTTCCGGGCCTCTCTCTCTGTGTGTGTGGATTGCAATAAAATTGCTTTTTATTTTGCTTTATTCGACCAACGGAGCCCAGGACACGGCGAGAGGAGGCTTCGCTAGGGTGTCGTTTTCCATTTCTTCTACGGTTTCGGTTCCGGTTTTTTTCGGTTTGTCCGGGCCCCACCGTCTCAGATCTTCAGGGGGCTCCATTGTTCTGGGGCCAAGCCCAAGCATGGGCAAACGCGGGCAGCGGGGTGGCGAAATCAAATCTCAGTTCCCGAGACGTTCCAAGCAATCTGGACGGGCTGTGGCAATTGCGATTGCGATTGCAATGCACCAACCCGCAAGCTGCAGCAGCAGCCTCAGCGCCAGGTCTATGCGAAGGCTGGCCCATTCCAAAGGAGATTCTCTGAAGGAGAGGGACCTTAGCCTGTGGCCGGCCGTAGCTTTTCTTTTTAACTCGAGAAGGGAGCCAAAGGTGCCTTTCATTTGGAGGAGGCACCCGGCACTTCGGGGGGCCGATGGACTAATCCGGCCACCCGACCAGCTGAACAACGACGGGGGTTAGTTTCACTCGCAAAATCTGCTCTCGAAATCAGGTATGAATAAAAAATGATGCTCCCCACGATCTCGGGCCCGGAGCCGGTGAAGCCCGCCGCCCCGAAACGCATTAAATAGATGTGGCCGAAGTGGCGAGCATTTCTTTGGGATTCCGTAGCCGACGATCCCCAAGAAGAGTCGAGGCCGGCGGTGTCGTCTTGATCCCAAATTGCGGGTTGCAGTCTCAAATTGGAATTCATAAAAATTCAACGATCAATTCCAATAAAAGAAACAAATCAGGTTAGGCGCCAAGATGCGCCCGGCGGCACACGGTAGGTGCAGTCGGCCCAAAACGGGCCCCCTAACACCCCGTCCAGGTTGTCTCACCAGACCGGAGGGGGGACCCAGTCTGTGGTTCCGACGAAGCCGAGACTTTGGGGTGGAGTGTGTTCCCCAAAGATTGTCCACCAAAAGCTCGGCAGCATTCGGCATCTTCTGGCCGATATGGACCCATAGGCTCTCTCTGTCTGTCTTTTTCGTTTGTTATCGATGCAAACGAAATCTTGAACTCCTCGAACGCCTGCCGGCCCGACCGGCAACTCTCCTGACAGTTGGTAGTTCAAAACTAAAAAGAATCCAAAGTGTAAGTGAATTGGTTGGGCAGGGTCAGCGCAGGGTCTGAGCGAGCAGACCGGGGCCGCCGCCGCTTATGGCTCTTAATTCTTAGCATCGTTTAGTTTAAAATTTAATTACCTACCACCGGCGGGCGGTGCCATCGGAGAGCCTTATGGAACCTCGAACGGACTTCTTATGGAGTGGAGCAACTTTCGAATTTTTGCAGACCATTCTGTCTCTCTCTTTCGTGTGTGTCCTTATTCAGCCATATTTTCCGGCTTTCTTACTGATACGGCCGCCCACCGCTCAGCCACCTCCGAGAAATAATCGGCTCCTGTGGCAGCGGCGGCCCATTGGAAAATCTTGGGGAAACGCGCTATAGATTGGTTACTCGGTCCCGGTGGAGTTCCCGGTGAAAATCTTCCAAAACCAAACCACAGGCATCGATTTTCGGATCGCCTTGCTCTCGCTCTCTCTCTCTCTTGCTATGCCAATGTCTAGTTTGGGCTCTGGAGAATGTAGAAAGCGCAATGCTTCTCGAAAACTCGAACAACACATTAAATAAAACAAAAGATGACAGCAAAATGATAAAAATAAATGTAATTTGAAAAAGAGGTATAAGCCCGTAGAAAAGCAATATGTCGACACATAAAACAGAAGCAAACTCTAAAATATCATCAAGTATTTGCAAGACAAGCTAAAATAAGGAACAAATCAATAAAATCCCCAAACAAACAGCAATAAAAATAAATAATAATAATACATAAAGAACAAATCAATAAAAATAAATAAATAAAACCCAAACCTGGATTGAAGTGGTAAAAATGTCAATTTAATACTTTGTGAACCAACAGAAAGGTGCAAACCAACCAAAAAAAAACAGGCAACAACCAACAAGTTCAATATGCGGCCCGGTCTGCGGCCAAATGTAGGGCGACACCTCGGGACCTTTTGGCGATTATGCGACGAAAACGCAGTAACGTAATGGGCCGGATAGTCAGCGGCACTGGACAGCCTTCATTTGCCTTCAGGTCGCGAGGCGTCCCCCACGCCGATTGCGGCATCATTTTCAGTCTAACACTCTCGCTCACTCCCTCGCTCGTTGAGCCCGGACACCCGGAAGCGGAGGCTGCACTGCCAGCTGGGTGGCTGGCCGGTTCATTTTAGATATTTATGCACAAATAGGTTCCCCCCGGGGGTTCTCTGCGAAGCTGCAAAGCGGCGTTTGGGAGACCGCGCGTCCCGCGCCCAGCAGCATCCCGCCGCCGTCGAGGTAGTGGTGGCCGTGGGGTTGGGTCACTGGGGTTGCGCGCCACGCCACCCGCTGGCGCGCGGCAGCCACATGAATGCTAATTAGTGGCAATTGCTTTTTACATATATTAATATCAGAATATATATTTATTTGATCCCCAGGGGCACACCCCTTTTCGGTGCGCGACGACGAGCGCGAGCGAACGGCACGGAACGGGCTCGAGTGCTCGAAGGTGGCTGTCCCGCGCACACCGAGCTCTCTCTGTGTGTGTGTGTGTGTGTCTTTACGATGTGCCGGGCTACTTCGGTCCCGACTCGGCCAGACGACACTCGCGGGACTCCGTTTGGTGGCGGCAGCGGCCAAAGTTGGCGAAACCAAGCGGATTACTACCGGCTGAGAGGGAGCGATCGGAGCGAGCGAGAGAACGATACCATGCAGCTGATGGCGCAAAGGCAAAGTAAAAACAGAAACCCGTTGGACATTCCCATAACTCCTCATCCCGCTCGCCCGCGCTCGCCTTCCCGCCTGGCGGTGTAATCGGGCTCGCGGCCATATGGGACGAGCGAGACTCATCAGTGGCCGTCCTTCATTTGAGCGTTGTTCAATTTATTTTTGCTCCTTTTTCCCGATTCTCTCACGGCGCCTATCAGCTGGCCAAATGGATGGGCGATGGCGGGGGGTAAAAAGAAACAAACGGAAAAGAGGGAAAATGGCGACCACGTGGTCGCCATGATGGAGGCGCATGGTTCCGCTCAAAAGGGCTCTTGGGTTATCTGGAAATTTCGTACTATTTTAAAGTGTTTTAAAATAAATAAATAATATCATTCAAAATGGTGAACGAACTAATACTGTTATCGAACATTTAGTCAGCGCTCCCAGCGAACCCATCACGTGTATGAACTGACACCTTCGGCGAGACCACCAGCGGGTGGCGATCGCCTCCCCCACCGGGGCACGTGTAAAATGTTCACGAATGCATAATTTCTCTCACACACATGGACGGTGACAATCCCTCACCGGGGGATTCGACAAACGACGATGATGACGCTGGTCTCCCGGAGAGCTCCCGGAGGTTTCGCCAAACAAACATCGCCGCCGTCGCCGCTGCCACCACCGCCACCTAAAACCCAAACCAGGCGAGAGGACACGGGGCCTGTAAGAACCCCCCCGGGCGGTCCGGTCCGGCATCATATGTTTGCATGTTCAATTGCGCAGCTGATGCAAGTGGCGGCGGCCGTTTGTGAAATGACTCTTGTGAGACACATCGCCGACCCCGAGAAGCCCTCGCGTGCGTACGTTCGTTCGTCCGGACGCATATAATCCCCGCCCCGGGAACTGCATTCCCCGGGCCACTGTATGTGAGAGAGAGCGGATGGTGGAAAAACCAACAAACGGCACAGAGGCTTAGTAGTCGCGAGCCGCGAGATCCAAACACATTGATTAGGGAATTGGGAGGCTCGGCATGCGGATGTTTGGCGCTCTCGAACCGGAACCGCAACCGGAACGACACACACACACACGCGGGGAGGCACCCGACAACATGGCACACCCGGGCGGCGTCGTCCCGTCACGCGGATCGCGGGACAATAATGGCGACGCGCCATTTAGTCGGTGGTGGCAAGGCAAAGTGCGACCAGGACCGGGCCCCCAGGACTTGGCGCGCAGGTTGTTGCATAAATAATTATCGCATCTTTAACACCCACTCAAGCGGGTGTTTGGCCGGCGGCAACGGGTGAGGCGAGAGGGGGCCATACACGAGAATTCCCTTCGCTCCAATCGACAATGCATTGCACTTTTCTTCACAGCGAGCGTCATAAACGTTAGCTGCTGCTGCTGTCGAGCCGAGAGTGCCGAGTGAAGTTTAGTGACGATCCGCCTGAACTTGCCAGGGACAGGGACATCCGCGCTTTTGGGAGCAATCGAAACAATCAAGCCAACAGTACAAACGGTTGAATTCGCACTGACCACTGCTGACGTCCTCCGTTCAAAGGTTGGGCTATTTTATGGCTGCACAAGAGTTGGAAGTTTTCGAAACAGCGCCCAAGGCATGGCAGGAGCAGGCTGTGGATCATGCAGGACAGTATATTACCGACGAATTGCTGCAAGTCTCAGGGTCTATCGGAAAACTGACTGCCATTAGAATTACATCATGTTTCAAGTGACGTTTGTAGCAATCAAGTAAATCAAATGGAGATCAAAGTAAACTGTTCCTTAACGACGCAACGGTTGCTAAGGTATCTAATTCGTTGTCTCAAACAAACGGGAGTGACACCGAGCTACTCAAATCAGCTAGCGGCCTGTACTATGGCTAGAGTGTCCGCGCGCCCTTTTAATTCCCATCGGATCCCATCGGAAGGCGTGAGCTAAGTGAGATTGCCATCTGGTGCGCCGTCGTATTCCCGTCGTGAGCCTCTGCTAGCTTCATCGATATGAATACCGGTGTTTACAGTAACACAAATCCTGGCCGAGACGGGTTGTCCGGGGTCGTTCTATCAGGCTGCGATACTATGTTTTGCTCTAGATTTACATCGTTCTTTTTTACAGCGAGCCTTCCTCCAGGGTGTCCAGTAACTTTAGAGAAGCAGCCTATCAAATATGTATCAAACACCGTGACCGAAGCGCGCGGGATTAGTCGTGACAAATTGAGTGCGAAAGGTATTACTCTTTAGGATGGCCGCTCAGAGGAACAGAGCAACTAGATGATGTGTTGGTCGGCATGACCTCAAAACTAGTTGCGCCTCACAACTAGCCTCTGTCCATCGACGTTTGGGTTAACGTCGCCGGTGGACGTCGGCCTGAATAGGGACAAAAAACTAGACACACCGCGGGTAGGTTACCGGACTGCCGCCCCGCAAAAAAAAAACGATGGATTGCGCCGACTTCACTCATATATTCATAAACCCTGGTCCCCAAGAAACCCGAGGCCCGAACTAGTAGTGTTCTAGGACTAGGACGCAACAAGCTCGTCGAAAGTTCCAGTCCGGGGAAGCAGGGGACCGAGAACCGGACCAGAAGATAAGCCAGAAGAGCGCGGGGAAAAAAGGACATCAAGTGAACAACGCGCACGATACAACTTTCGGCCGCGAGTCGGTTGGGCACACAGCCCTATCCCGAAGGATTTTGCCCAAAAACCGTTCTCCAACGGGGCCATCCCCTCGGTACCCTATTAGGGGGGACAAATCCCATCCATCCTTTTCGCAGCCCACTCGCTCGCTCTCGGACTCTCTTGCTTCATTCGATCACGGAGTTTTTCCTCCGACGCCAGGATATTCTAAATTGCTTATACTTGTACGTCCACACCCAGGACCCAGCCAGGTGGACCAGCGGCCAGCCAACTAGCCCTAGCCCTCTCTCGGTGTGTGCCAGTCTCATCAGCTCGCTAGCTCGCTTCTAACTCCCGCAGGGACACTCCACGGATCCACCGTAGCTACCGTACCGTATACGCGACGCAGCACTGTGGTCGTCTATCTTCTGGTGGCACTGGTGCGGTGCGTGTAGAGGGAACGCGGTAATATAAGCCTACATCAGGAACACACACACATAGCGACCGTATATTTATATAGTCAAAGTAAAAAAGGCGACCCAAAACGATCCCCACTCGCAGACCTCACACAACCATTGACGCCACCATCATCATCAGCACCGGACTAGGGCCGGTTCCCCGAGGAACACGAAGGAGACTAGCGGGCGCACAAACTGACAGGACAGCCTGTAACCGGTTCCGTTATGGTAGCGAACACACGATGGGGGACTCTCCGAGAGAGAGCGCATCCGTTGTCGTCGGTTGACAACAGCAGCCCGGTTCCAGTGGTCCGGCCGGGACAAGAATCCGCCGGACACACCCGGTGAGGAAGTCTTCCGGTCTTCCGTCCTTTCGCTCGTGCTCGTGGTTCCACCGAGACCCCCCCGGGGGACTTTGCTAATCAGAACTCGTTCGCCCGAGGTACCCGAGGGCACCCCCAACGGTCCACATCATCATCTGTGCGCGGTGGCTTTTTATGCGGCGGCCCTCACCTGGCCTGGTAGTCGTGGCCTACCTACGACTGCCGCCTGCCTTGTCTAGTGCCGTCTTCCCCCGGGGGACTTTACGGCGGCGCGAACGCGGAAGGCTATTCCTGGAAGCGTCCATCGTTGGTACCACTGGTCTGGCGTGGCTCTTGGAGCCAAAGAACAGGACGCCACAGGACGTAATGATGGTCACGAAAGTCAATTACAACAACCGAAGTCCGGGAGTTCGATCCGGGAGCGGAGATTACCAACTCGACCGTGGTTTGATTTTAGCCTCCAGCCTACCGACCAGGCCCCGTTCTGTCACTCTGTACGAGGTCTGTACGAGTAACCCTCCGTCAAATCACTTCGTTCGTTCATTACGCATATTTATCACCATCAGTCGGTGGCGTAGAGTGAACCCGCTCCGGTGTGTGTGTGTGTGTCGGCGGTCACAAGTCAAGACACTTGGCCCACACGACCTGCCACAATTGTCTACCGTTTCTGGTATACCACCGGGACCTGGGAGTCCAGAGCGCGCGCCGGTCGTACGTGCTGGTGCTCGGGGGGGCGCCCGGGAGAAACTCTCGCCCGGGAGTGTCCGGGGTCGCCAGATGCCAGTTCAGGCACCGTTTGCACTTTGGCTGCCAGTGTGTGTGTGCAAAGAGCTGTCAAAGCGGATTTATTTCGAACCGCTGTCGAGTTGCCGAGAGACGACAGGTGAGTAGCAGCACCGCAGCAGGACGGCGCAAGATGCTGCTCACCGAGACTGGCTGACTCTGCCGTGGAGAGTTTTCCCGAGGGACCCCCGGCGTCCCGTCGGTCGTCGTACAGGTAAGCTTCTCGAGTCTCTCACGCTCGAGTGGGCCACCAGCGGATGGGTTTATGATATGAACAATATTTTCCCGGAGAACGGAAAACCCAGAATGGCGCGCGGTACAGGACTCACTGCGACATCTCCCTCTCGGCGACATCCCGGCTGTCTTCGAGTCGTTTGCATAAAAAATAAGATACAGCCCGCGGTTCAGCCGTTACTGTGGTGGCTCCCCGCCCCGGGGGGATTGCCAATTCCCAGCGCAGGGCTAACTTGCCCAAAAGTAAGGTTCAGCGCGCCGCCCGGGCCCCCTCCGGCAGTCAGCAAAACAAAACTCAACCAATATTGACATCCCCAAAGATTGCTGGCAGGCGAGCTGGGCGCGAAAACCGACCAAAAGGAGTACGATCGAGCGGAGTGAGCGAAAGATAGAGAGAGAGACCGAAGCGAAAATAATAACAACCTGACACGTTCTCCGGTTCTTCCCCCAGGAGAGCCTACCGATGGCAGCCATAAACGAAAGGCCAAAGATTCTAAGTAGGAACAGGCAGCGGAACAAGATGGCGCGGCAACGGTTCCACCACCGGAGCGCGCCGAGTGTCCCCCGGAGGACCGAAAAATATCAAACCTGGAGCGCCGCGCAACCCGGCTGGAGAGACACGACACGACCAACAACAGACGGTTCTCTTTAGTCCCGACGACACACGGTTTCCTTTCTTCCTTCTTGCTGGTTCCGTTTCTTTTCGGCCGATGTTTGGTGCCGTCTAAATCGACTTACCGGTCTTCGGTACCGCCGCCGTTGCCGTACGGTGCAGTTTTGTGTGTCTATATGACCGAGCTACCGAGTGACACCGGTGGGACCATGGAACCGTCTTTTGGAGTCAAAGTTAATCAGTCGGGCGGACTTCAACCGGCAATGGCAAGCAATGGGCGTGGGGGAGCGGAACAAAATCTGACAACCAACCGACTCCGTACTCCGAGGTTCTCGGTTCCCGGTGAGTAGGTGCAAAAATTCAAAACTATCGTAGTTTGGCAGTTGACAAGTGGCAACCGGGCGCCACACGTGTCCCATAACGCGCGGCCACGGCGCGTATATCGATCTTACACTCTCACCCTGGTGGCCGAAGAAGTTTCGCAGCGGCCGATTTGTCCCACACACACACGAGGACGAGGAATGGTTAAAGTTTGCTTGCGAACGATGGGGCTGTACCTGGTGCTGGATACGAGATCCGTCCACAACTCTTCGCGCAGGTCTCCAAAGGCCGGCATGTCCTTCGTATTCCATATTTTCCTACGTCAACCACACAGTTAGGCGCCAGTAATTTGTAAGAAAACTGTAAGAAGACTTTAGAAGGACCTCGCCAAAACCCTCGCGACCAATCGAACCGACGTTTGGTTCCGTAGCTGTCGTTCGCGTTCGTCGTGTACCAGCAAAGCCGCAGAAGAGAAGTCAACACAAATTGGTCCTTCTCCGTTGTGAAACTCGTACGGTACGCCTTTTGTCGTTGGGCTACCTTTGGGGGAGTCAGAGTCAGGAAATACTAATTTGCCCTAATCCACAACCTCGGTGTCCGCTGGGAAAATCAAATTAAATACCGCATCGAAGGAGGCGAAGACACAGTTAGGTGCACGGGGCGCACTCGCAATGACAGAAGAAGTATCCCCAGTGGAGCTGCGTCCAAGCAGCCGGGATGTATTGGCCGGTCGTCCACGACTGTCCACGTTCGAATGCAAATCACCTAGCGGCAGTCCCTGGGCGAATCCGACTCCGGCTTGCCCGGCAATTCCCCGGTGACGTTCACGTCGCACCGATAATTGCAAAACCGTGCAGTCTTTCGTCCACCGCCTACTGCATCATCTTCTGACAGTTTCATGACACATTTGCGCTCGCCTTCCTGCTTGCACAACGGTTTCTGCACAGCCGCGCGGTGGTCATCATTATAGAATATTTACTGCATCGGCAGCATTAAACGAAGCGACTTGATAAATATTTTCAAACTGATTCGGACCTTCGTACCGGGGTAAAGTGTTTGAGATATTAAACGCAGCCCGGAGGCTAACCTTGAACGCCGACAGCTGAGACGAAGATCCTGCATATTTCTTATTTGGCTAACGTCTGTCTTTCACACCATAAGTACCCTTCAGATGCTCCGTGGACCCGGCGAAGGCTTCGAAGGCGGCCTCCGTATCCGGATGAACGAACGAACGGACTGGTACCCTTGGGACCGCTCCCCGCCGTGTCTCTCCCACCGACCGGAGCATATTCATTTTCTCACAGATCTTCAGCAGTACTCCCGGTGGACCACCGAACCATCACAGTCGAAGCGAAACGGAACGAAATGGAACGGACCTTCCCGCTTCGTCAGCCTCCGAGAACACCGACCACCGGCTAGCGGCTGGCTCGTCGTCGCCGCCGCCTGTTACTATAACAATATGCGGCGGCGGCGTCCAGGCAAATAACGCCTAAAGATAGGCCGTCCGCCGAGCAGCAAGCTGTCCGCCGGCTGTAACCACAGGGACCCAATATAAGAAACGAAACGGCAAAGCTTCCATTCGACCGAGCAAAAGTTCGATTCCCGCCGGAATCGGTGATCCGAGAGAGCCGCCGCCGCCAGATCCACGCCAGAGCGAAAACCCCCCGGGGGACCGATGCGAGCGAGAGAGAGAGAGCGGAAACTAGCGGACGCGGACTGGAAATGGCGAACAGTGCGCGCGGGAGGCTTTCCTCGTCCACGCGGTCTGCGAGCGAAACGGACGGTATCCTTTTTTCTCCCTCACGTCCGTCCGTCCGGGTCCGGGGGGCGGTCTGGGTATCATTTCGAGATGAACTACGAAGCAAACTAAGCCCAAAGGACTGCCGCGCTGTGGCAGTAGAATACCTCTTCTCTCTGCCCTCCGGTCCAGCCCTTCAGCGGGGATCACCCGAGAGACGTTCACTCGCCGTGTGGAACGTCGGACCAAGGCCGGTGGGTTCCACGAAGTGTGGTGGGCCCCCGCTTCACTGGAAGAGGGGCCGCTTTCGTCCTGGGCACTGGGAAAATGTATTACTGCGGTAACTCCCCCGAGAGTAGCTCTCGTAAATGAGAGTTTCACAAACAACCAAACGCAAAGTAAAGTTTTCCACTCAACCCTCCCACCACTGCGAGAGGCGCTCCGGGAGTCCGGGGTACGTTCCCTCTAGACGCGCGCGTCTAACACGCTGACGTAGTGGTGGTAGTAGCAGCACTACTACTAGCGGTAGTAGTTGCCGGATAGAGTAACCGGATACAGAGTGTGGAAAAAAGGCAACAATTTCTCCCATTTTTTTTTGCTTCACAATCCCACCGCGTGTCGTTATCCTTTCGCTAGTTGCTTCACTCTGCTCCATCCGACAGTCCCGTGGCCCGTGAATCCGGCGCCATATGACAGTCGGTAATCCATCTCTTCTAATCAGATGTCCGCCCGGGATCATCTGGACCGAAAAACGGGCATATGAATTTCGTATGGACGGCACTGGATCTTTGACGTCATTTGTCATACATTTCAGGAGTGTCAAGATTTAATTCAGAAGGCTTAAAATACAAAGAAAAGGTGAGCAATAAACATGTGATCTAGTTACCGGCGAAAGGCCAAATTGTATAAAAACTTAACAGAAATCGGAGGTAGATTAAGCGACTTACCGTCAGGTCCGTCAGAAAAGTCCATCGTCGCGGTCGGACCCGGACAGTGGGACTCTCCGGTGTCGTTGTCTGTCGGCCCTGCTGGTTCCGTTTGGCCATTCATTTCCGCACTCGAAGCCATCGCGCACGAAGCACCAAGCACGGCTTCTTTTCGGTCACTTTCACTCATCACACCACGATCGTTCACACTGACGTTCACGCGACCACTGGTTCTGCTGGCCTCGTCTAACACGAACTCATCACCACTCCGCTCGTCGTCTTCTTCTTTGTCCGGTTGGCAGCGATCGGCGTCTTCGTCGTCCGATGTGTCCATGGCACTTTTCACTTCACACTCAGCGGCGGCACCATCATCCTCGGCAGCAGCGTTCTCATCGTCATCACCTTCATCTGTAAAGGCGCACAGGAGAAGGAACACATTGAAAGCAACGGAATAATTACGCGGCGGAGTTCCCGGTTGGCTTAACCGAGAAGCTACCTGGAGAAAGCATTCCGGAAGGTGGCCGCGATAGTGTCACTCAGCCACTGGTGAGATTAGTACCACAAGTGCTGGGCGCGTGGTGATAAAAGCACGCCACTTAACCCGCGGCCAAGGCCCTTTGTCGGTAATTATTCTTTCTGGACCATGGACCGGGCAGACGACAGGTCGCGAGCCAGTTGGCCTCACACGGTTGACGTTATCGTGCGGCAGCAAGCTCCTGGTCGCCCGAAGGATTTTCGGACACCGACGAGGACACGACTTCACGACATTTGGCGTAATTAATCTTTCAGGCGATCACCTGTTGGACTAGTGAGTGGACAAGCGGAGTGAGTGCCTTCATGGCCACCGTCAAGTGATATTCGGCTGGAAGGCAAAGGACTTCCCAAACCCACAGACTGCAATTTCTTACGCCCCAGGACCCGCTCAATAAACGGTAAATGTCACACCGGAGCGCCGAAATCCCAACGGTTGCTAGGATCCGAACGAACGTTCGTTCGTGTGTAATAATCAACTAAAAGCCCTCGCGGCGCACCCAGCAGTCTACTAGCACCGCTCCCGAGTCCCGGTCACATCCTGTGGCTTCCACCACCAATGGTTTTTTTGCTCTGCGCCATTTGCTTGGCCCGCTTTGCATCTCTTGCCGTCTACCGATTCCTGTCAATCAACGAACGCATTAACGGGCCTGATGTCGCGCTGAGAAGCTGTCATCTCCGGGGCCGGGACACCCGGTGGGGACACTAAAAAATGTTGCCTGGCCCGCTCGCTATGGGAATTAACAAACTTCTACCCGCCCTGGGTTGGGCAAGTCGGGCCCGTTGGTGGCCGTAGCGCGGTGGCACCCCTTTTCTCGAACACTTTCTTGAGACAACCAGCATCGGTTCCTTCAGGTCGGTTTAGCCCGGCTGGGGGTCCTGGAGTGAAAAAGTGTACTTTTAATAGCTGTCGTTTGCGGCCGCCGCCGAGACAGACCACCGACCGACCGGAAGTAATCGGCTTGACTCCACACCCAAGTTTGCTGCGGACCGGAACGGAGCCGGACGTGGAGTGTAACGTTGATTTTGCGCCATCACGGCGTGTTGATGAACGCACCGCACCGAGAGTCGCCGGACCGACCCCAGGAGCGCCGAGAGGATAATTGATAAAGTACGGTACCCACACGTGCGTAACGAGTACCGGTCTGTCCGTGTACCGGAGTGATGGGACCTTCCGCAGTACAAAATCTCACTTCGACTTCGCACGACTCCACCGTCAGACAGTCTCGAACAAACCACCGTCGGGAGCGGTTGTTTGCTCGTCTCCATCCAGGTGTGATAGTGAACAAAAGCAAAGAGTTAGACACAGTGACAGTGCTAGCCAGGGGCCGGCTACCGGAAAAAAAATGGCTCCAACAAGCAAACTGAAACGGCCGATAGAGAGCGGGCTGCGCAGTGAAAGTAAGAGAAGCCGCGAGCCGGTGGCTAGCGAAAATATTTTCGAAGCTCTCCCAATGGATGACAGCGGCGATCTGCAAATACCAAGGGAGAATATTTCCAAACACGAGCAGAAAAACTCCACTCCGCCACAAACAGAATCTAAAAAAACTCCACCGATATACGTAACGGGCACATCGGTAGGAGATGTGCACAGCAAATTAATAGCCGCAGGAGTCATCAAATACATGACAAATGTCACCAGAAAGGAAATTCAGGTACAAGTAACCACGACACACGACTTCAACAAGGTGGTGCAGGCCCTACACGCGCGCAAAGTGCAATTTTACACTTTTCAGCTACCCGAGAGTAGGACAACAAAAATAGTACTGAGCGGTGTGGCCGACTGCGACATCGAGGAACTAAAAACCTCGTTAAACGAAAAGGAGGTCTACCCAAGCGAAATCAAAAAGCTAAACATCAGAAACAAGAGGTACGATGATCAGGCCACATTTTTATTACACTTCCCCGTGGGCACGGTAACGCTCGGGAATTTAAAACTGATCCACGCGATCCGATACTGCAAAGTAAGATGGAACCACTACCACACAAACGGCACACCAATGATGTGCAGAAATTGCCTCAAGTACGGCCACGGAGCCAATAACTGTTACACACAGCCGAAGTGCCTGAAATGTGCAGGGGCACACAAAGCAGACGATTGCCCACACGCCGAAAAAACGGTGGAAGAAAAAGGCAGAATTCCCGAACACTTGTTAAAGTGTGCAAACTGTAACGGCGGTCACACCGCCAACTATTATAAGTGCCCTGCGCGTCCACAACGCACACCAACGCCTACAATCTATCGTCCCGCTCCTAAGCTCGACGAAACCAACTTCCCATCCCTGCGGTCTCACTCACATCTACCTAGTGAACAAGCGGCAGTTCCAAAATCCATTCCAGCATCCGCACAGTGGGCCAATCAAGGGCCAAATCTATTCTCAGCAGACGAAATAACAAACATAATAACTGATACCTTCTCACTCATGAGAAACTGTAATAGCAAAGAACAACAAATCACAGTGATTTTCCAAGTCATCCAGAAATATTGTTTCAATGGATAAATCAAATTCACTCAAAATTTGCCACTGGAATGCAAACAGTATTTCAAATAAAAAACTTGAAATAATCCACTTCCTAGAAAGCAACAAAATCGACATAATGGCAATAGCCGAAACTTACCTCAAACCTGAAATCAAACTTACAATCCCCGGCTATAACATACATAGAAAAGACAGAAATGATGGCAGCAAAGGTGGAGTAGCTATCCTGGTGCGGCGAAACATCAAACACAATATTCTTCACGACCTCAAATTAGAAAAAATAGAATCTATCGGAATCTCGGTTATCACAAAAAAAGGAAACATCAATATCACATCAGTATACCACCCGGGAGGAAATAAGGACCTCGAAAAATACAAAAACGACATAAGAAAACTGACGAAAAGCAACAAAAGCTACTTCATCTGCGGCGACCTGAACGCCCGACATCGAATGTGGCACTGTAAAACGTCAAATGGGGCAGGCAGGATCCTGTTTGAGTTGAGTCAAAGAGGAAACTTCGCCATCCACCACGCACAGACACCCACACATTTCCCCAAGTGCAATAGATTCTCACCATCGACAATAGACCTAACCATCACAAACGGAAATCATGAAATGTCAACACCTATCACAACAGCCGAACTCTCATCCGACCATGAACCAGTAATTTTCAACATAAACCACACAATCACAATAGAAAAACCGACGAAAAAGATCTACGACTACAGCTCAGCAAACTGGAAACAGTTCAGAAAATGCATAAACAACGAAGTAAACATTCAAAACATGAACCACCTTACATTAGATACCACTCAGAAAATTGACCAAACGATAAACGAGCTCACAACAACAATTCAAAGCGCCCACAAAGCATCAATACCACTCATCACACCTGGACAGTATAACATCAAACTCCCAGAAAATTTAAAACAAATGATCAAAGTCAAAAACATGCTCAGAAGAATATGGCAACGAAACCGAAGAAACAAACTAGCAAACTCGTGCTTCACTTCACTGGAAAAAACGATCAAAGAAAAAACAAATATAATACGAAACGAAAGCTGGGACAAAACACTATCCAACATCAACACCAAACATAACAACAACAAAACCCTATGGAAGATAGTAAAAAATTTAAAAAACCAAAAACAAACAATCCCGCCTTTAAAAATGAACGGAAATCTCCTAATGAGTTCAGAAGAAAAATGTGAGGCTATAAGCTCACACTTCAAACACTCTCATAAAATAACAGCGCAAACAAAGAGCACCATGGAGAAAACAGTAAAAGAAGCGGCCCACAGTTCCAAAAACTCATACCAAGAAACACTTCCCCAAACCCTACTGATCAAACCAATCGAAATCAAAAGGATTATAAAACAACTAAAAACCAAAAAATCCACCGGCTTAGACAATATCAACAACAAAAGTATCAAAAATCTACCAAACAAAGCCATAATACAAATCACACATATTTTCAACGCCTGTCTAAACTTAGGGTACTTCCCAAACGCATGGAAACACGCAAAAATCGTTCCAATCCCTAAACCAGGCAAAGACCACAGCCTCCCCGAAAACTACAGACCCATCAGCCTGCTCAGCTGCCTGGGAAAAATTCTGGAAAAAAGTATAGCAAACAGAATAGATAAACACACAAACGATAACCACATAATCCAACCCTACCAATTCGGTTTTCAAAAATCACTGTCAACCACTCACCAACTCCACAGGTTGACAAACAATATACGGTCAAACAGAAATAACAAAAAATCTACCGGACTCGTCCTGCTGGACATCGAGAAAGCCTTCGACACTGTCTGGCAAGACGGTTTAATTTACAAACTGGTTACACTAAAATACCCACAAAACATCGTTAAATTAGTAGAATCATTCCTTAAAAATAGACAAAACCAGGTTTTCATAGGAAACTCCTGCTCAAACATCTACACCCCAGATGCAGGGGTACCGCAGGGTAGTGTTCTCTCCCCACTACTTTTCAATATTTACATATCCGACATTCCAACACACACAAAATGTTCACAATTTCTATATGCCGACGACTTAGCAATAAGCTCCTCAAGTACAATGCCCAAAACGATAGTCACCAATTTAAACAACAGCCTCCGGAAATATGAAAAATATTGTAAAACATGGAAAATCAAAATTAACGCCGACAAATCAGAGGCAATTTTCTTTACACGAAGAAGTTGCCTGCGTCGCCTCCCAACTAGCTACACAAAAATAAACAAAACAAACATCCCATGGAAAGAATCAGTCAAATACCTCGGATTTCACCTAAACAAGAAATTAACCTATAAAACACACTTCGAACACGTAATAGAAAAATGCGAGAAACACCTAAAAATACTCTACAGCCTAATAAATAGGAGATCGAAACTAAATAACAAAAACAAACTGTTACTGTACAAAACTATAATCCGCCCCACCATCACTTATGCATCTCCCATATGGGCCACCAGCGCGAATACCCACAAAAAAAGGTTACAAAGAATCCAAAACAAATTCCTAAAAATTATTCTAAATAAGCCTCCATGGCATAGCACAGAAAAAATACATAAACTAGCTAAAATAGAAAAAATAGCTCAACACACCCTAAAACTCAACAAAAAGTACTGGTCCGCTTGCTGTAAAAACAAAGAATTGAAATACCGTCTTCAGTGACACAGTTAATTAGTAGATTAAAGTAGTAGTAGTTGTAGATAGTAGTTTAAATAATGTAAATAGTTTAGTCAGTAGGTAGGCATAGGTATGTAAGGCATAGGAAAAAAGTCTTAGACAGGTCCAATGGGCCCCTGTCAAAATATCAAGAAAACAAATCAAACACTTAGGTACACTAACGAACAACACCTGAAAATAATAATGTGTAATAATTCTCAATAATAATGTGGAGAGGCCTTAGCCGAGCCCATTCGATTAATCAACCTCGATGTATTACGAAATCAACTCCCAATAAACGCAATTTATATAAAAAAAAAAAAAAAAAAAAACTCCACCGTCAGAACTCGGATGCTTCGCACAATCACAGAGTCACGGAACCCGGATGCGGTTGTCCTCGGTGTTGAAGTATGGTACCGAAAGTGGTCCCAAGGCGCCCCACAATGCGACACCACATTAGCCAACCGCGAGAGCACTTCCGTACCGTGCCGGAAAGTAGCGCCCGCTCTCTCTCACTGTCCTTCTGTCTGTCTTGACGCGAACCAATAAATTGGAGTCAAGCTCCACGACCAAAAACCCGAAAAAAGGGCCCAAACTCCAAACACAACACTCCGCATTCTCCGAACCGTAGCATACGCAACACGTTTAATGAGAACCGCGGGTCCTTCCGGGTCCTTCCGGTTGCCTCGACCTCGCACGCGATGCGGTACTTTTCGGTTTCGGGTGATAATGGTCCTAACGCAGCACCCTCGCCACATTAACACGTGGCGGGCCCCAGCGTGTGAGCGGCTCCGTGGAAAAAGTGGATGCAGCTTTACCCATAAACCTTCCAGGGGTTTCCGGGGGGAGCCTTCAAACCGTGGAAGGCTCGCTCCGGAAGAGACGTAGAGGAACGGGGCCAATTAGAACGATGATGAAGATGACTACCGCAAACACCCAGCAAACAAAAAATCAGGCGGACCGGAGCACCGGAGTGTCCTGCGGAGTACCCTGTGAACCACGGACACCACCACGGAAAACCCGGATCCGATGCCGCGACTCCGCTCGTTCGCTCCAGCTGAGACCATTAATTTTTACAATTTTTACAAAAGTGTCCCCGGAGGCCGTTTGATTTGTTTGTCGCGCACGCCCACACGGCCGGCTCCTCTCTCTCTCTCTCTGTCTCTTCTGCGGTATCGCACGGTTCGGTCCGCTTTCGACCCATTTATTACATGTTTATGATAACTTCATCCGTGGTGGCCAATTCGGTTTTTGGTGGCATCCGCGGCATGTTCTGTTTCACCATATCGGTGTGCTAGGGTGATGTGACCAACCAGTTGCGCTGTAGGTGGACTGCCAGCTAGTGACGGCAAGTTTTATTTCCCCACAAACATCTGGAAGTAGTTCGATCGCTTTCGATCAATCATTAATCGTGCGATTTGAACCATGAAGCCCGTGAATCGTTGAAGGTATCATAAAAATCACGTTCACGACTTCAAGGAAAGTAACATAAAATCGTTCTGAAAACAAATTAAAATCAGATAAGAAGGTTAAAAAAGGATTTCTTGGGTTGAAATAAGGATTTCTTTTGGGTCCGCCATTGTATGCTGTCAGTTTGGCGTGCTGTGACAGCATAGCAAATGCGCGTACTTGCCATACTGTCACAGCACGCCAAACTGACAGCATACAGTCATTTGTGGCGGACTCATTTTAAAAACACTTTCCTGAAGAATGTTTATTCGGAAAATGTAAAATATTTACCACCATTCCGTTCATTCGCAATCGAACTCTTACTAATGTCGCACATGATGCTCTCCTGTCCTAAAGATTTGGACCATTTAGCAACCCTTCGTATAAATCACGGCCCAGCAATGAGTCTTGGACCAGCAGCTCGCAGCTGCTTTCATAAATTGCCGATCATTGGATTAGCGACGCCAACCCACAAACGTGCCCACGGCCTATTCTTAATCCTAAATCTACAAACCACGGGGATCTCACGTTACAAAATCGCCGGAAAGCGGCACGCTGCACACACAATAAAGATAAATCACTTACCGGGGCCTCGACCGGTCGTTTAAGCGCCACCGAAATCCAAGAACATCGACTTAACAAGTGGTTTTACATGCTTGCCGCGCATAAAGGACAATTTGGGGCTAGAAATTAATACACTCCAACAATAGAAACACCACTTGGGCCCGGGTGCGTGTGACTCGAGCCGTGCGCCGGAGACAGTGCCCTGGACCGTACCCGGGACTAATTGAATTGAGGCAGCCAACACCTTCTAGGCTTGCTCCGGTGTCTTGCTGCTCGGCCCTCATTTTAATGCCCGGAAATTTATAGGACGATTAGGGTTAGAGACGGCAATTTGTGGACTACGGCTGGACATTATCTTGCGATTATCGTCGTCCTAACGATTATCTATCGGCCCGGCCCGTGGCTATCTGTTAAAGCCTATCGATGTGTCCTTCAAGGAAGCAGGATCTACAATTTAGGAGATTGACCAACACTCGAAGGGGTCCGCCTATTTTGTCATTTCTGTTTGTGGACGATTGTTTTTTTCTGCTAACTCCACCGAGGTTTGACGCTCAAGGCGTCATGAATAAATTAATTGGTCTGTGGAGCTTGGGGCCCGGAAAAAGGGTTCCTCAGGGTCTGGGGTCTCGATAGTTCTCGTCCTAATGATGGGAATGATGACGAATGCTTCTCTCTGTCTCTCTTTCGACGAGATCGATCTGGGACGGGCCCGACCCGAAAGGAAGATACGAATCGTCCAAATCCCAACGGTCATCTACGGTATGGGGGGGGGTTATCCCTCTTTTTTCGGTGCGCTCCACGTGCTTCCCAGTGGATGGCCATCCAGCAGAATTGTCGTCACCAGCTGGGTACGCGTTGGGTGTTCCGTGTCGAGCGGCAAACAAACTCCACGCCAAATCCCAATACACTGCGACGCTTCGACGGCGGCGGTTCTCCTGGAGTTGCCGCTCGCCCCGAGGGTGGCCTAAAACTCCCGCGAGACGTACCGAACTGGGCGATGTGCCATGACAATCAAGTTATTCAGTTTCGCGCGCTCTCCCGAACTCCCGGAAGTATCGCCGCGGACCTCGCGGCGTGAAGGTCCCGGGGTGGGCCTCGTTCTCGCGTTGCTCCTCTTTCTTGGGGCTCCCCCCTTTTTGGGGCCAAAGTTTTCGGTGCCGCGCGCACACACATCTCGGTGAGTGCTCCCTTTTGTGATCCCCCTGGGAGCTGTGCTGGCCCCAAGCACATTCCTCGCTCTCTCTCGCTGCCTCGTCCTGCTCGCCAATTCTATCTCGTTGCTTGGAACGGAGGGATCACAGGATACGTCCACCGCCGCCGCCGCCGAGAGGAAGCATACGAAACCCGACGGCTGCAAACCCCCCGTGGAGCAGCGCTCCTTTCCCCCTTGTAGCGAGGGTCGTGTCCTCGGGAGGCTCGGGGTTTTCTCGATTTTGTGAAAATGTGTATTCCCACAGTTCCCTCGCCAGCGCCAGCACCCATCACCACCACCCGCAGCGGCCTGCGACTTGACACGCCACCACCGATGGCGGCGGTGGCCTGGGGTGGCCGTGTCGCCGCCGGGGGTTTGGGTGTATTTCAGCAATTTCATCTTTCCCAGTTCCCGTGGGAATTTCTGGCCGTTCGTTCGTTCGGTTCGTTTCGATTCACTCCTTTCCGTGCGCTGCGCTCGTGGTGTCGATCCGCACGCAGGGCGACCGGCGGGACCGGTGGACAGAGTTGGGCTCCCCAAGCCCCTCGCCCCCGGTATGGCGATGTCCTTTTTTGCTGATTGTGTCCTTTCGCTCCGTCCAATGTCTCGGGGCTGAGTGTGTCCCACGCGCGCACTGTTGTCTCGGCCCATCGAGGGCCATCGAGTCGTCCCACTTCATCCAAGCACGCTTTGCATGCTGCAACACAATTTGCGCACAGTCCAGCGGATAATCTCTCTCCGGGATTAGCCGTTTGCCGAGAAAATATTCATCCCGAATGAACAAAAAAAACAACGAAACATCCCAGTGGTCACACAGCGAGCGGGACAGGGACAGTGCGCACGCAACAGCGAGAGAGCGAGCAAACACGAAAACAAACTGAGAAACACTAGGAGACGTGTGTGCGTCTGTGTGAGTGCGAGAGAAAAGGGATGAACCCCCCGAACAGTCCGAAATGGGGAGCAGCACTGTGAGAGTGTGTGCGAGAGGCAGGCTTCCTGTGCTTGAGTGTGTGTGTGTTTATAATAATATACATTCATTTTCATATCGACGTTCCAGTAATGTGAGGATCCCCCGAGACCGGCCGGTACGGTTCCCCGGTGACGTTCGTATCGGTTGTCGGATCCGCTCCGCAGCGCCTGCCTCGACTCTACCCTTCAGCTTCTAGTTCAGCGTGTGGCTCACAAAACACACGGGGGGCTTGTGCTATCCTTGGCGTTGGCGTGTGGTGGCGCGTTGATTCCAAACTCTGACGACAATAAAAAATGGTGGGGCGGGAAGGGACAAAACAAAATAAACGTACACACACACACACACGCGGAGTCGGTCTCTCGAGGATTGCCGGAAACGAGAGAGAGCAAGCGAGAGAGACAGGGAGCGAAATCGAATGAATGATGCTGATTCTCGGCCACTCGGGGGTGCTGCTGTCAAAGGTACGCCACCAGCAACAGCAATGGCCTCGGTACGGTACGGCTCCCCAGGGAAAATGCGCGCCAAAATTTTAACTCCCACCAACGGCCACTAGCACCACCTGCTACCAGCGGCCAGCGGGCGCACTAGCGTGAATGCCCGGAGTCCTATTGCGGACCTAACCTTTGGACGTGTTCGCGTTGTTCTCCGGGTGAGTTAATAATTCTATGTTACTGCCTGCTGCCTGGCTTTTAAATATCTATAAAGCTCCTCGCTTCTCGATAACTTACGTTTCAGGGCTCTCGGTTTGGCCTGCTTGCGCCGGGACATGTTTTTGGGGGGGCAAATCCTTTAAATCGGTACGTAGTATCCGATTTTAGAACGGCGTTTTAGTGTCCTGTGATTGACGATGTGTACAGGAGTCACGGTTATTGTTTCTTATGTTAAAATTATACACTTTTTGGGGCTATCCAAGCAATCCGAACACTTCGTATAACGTCACTTTTTCAACCGATCCGTTACTACTACTTCACCATTGAACTAAACCCCGAGGGAAACGTTTGTGTACGGCATATCACGAAAAGGAAAATGTCCGGAAAAGGAAAAAGGGTCGTTTGCCACTGATAACACCGCAAACCAAATAAACAAACGCAAAACACCCTCTAACGCCTCACATCGAACCCGAACCGTCGAACGGGCGCAACGCGTGTCTACTACGATGGGTCTCGATGGGTCTCGATGGGTCGGCTTTCAGCGCCGGAATGTATGCTACCATTGCTCGAAAGCCGGCCGAGAGCGGCTGCGGCGTGTCGAGTCCGATTCCCACACACAGACATGCGGTTCAGTTTCGCTCTCCTGCGCTGCTCTCGTGTTCACTGCAAGGACTCGATCAGGACTTCCGTCAGGGGCATCAGGCCTCTCTCTCTCTTTACTCGTACTGCAGGAGAAGTGGCTCTCTCGACTGCTCCACATGATGTCGTCACCCCGAAACGGTGTTTGATAACACAGAACATCCTGTCGGAGTCCTGTTTTCGGCATGGCAGGCTATGGATTCACCCGAGAGCATCGCCGCCGCCTGCTGAGCACATTCATTCCTTCGTTCACGACGATTGCACGCGGATGCTTAACCCCTGAGCAAATAGGCGAATAATCTCGTTATAGGGAGACGCAAGATTTGGTTTCTTACGCGCTAGGGGGAACTAACCATCGGCACTTTCTCCGCCTCGTCGCTAGACCGCTTGTGGTGAGACTGAGGGTTTCCGTCGTCCAGTCAGCTGACTGCGTCCTGTGGCGGTATAATGAGCTAAGCGTGGCACACACACGGCTCACGGAAGACACCCCGCGAGGGTTTGCAACCTGCCCACTTTTTCACCGTGAAATCAAGAATTAATAACATGACATGGGCGCGTTCCAACTGTGAAACCATATTAATTGAAGCCCGCGGGGTGGCAAAGTTAATCAGGGTGCGTTTTCTCACGCTCGGGGTCTCGACTATTGATTACAGTTAAATTACTCATTCGAAAATTACAAGCAAAATTACCTTATCTTCAGTTGTGGCCATCCCTAGGTGGTGAGCGGTGAGATTTTGCTCACGGTGGGGTAGATACCACATCGTTCAATAAGTCCCGAGACTAGCGTAGAGATGGCGCTAATAACGCCATTTATATACCAAGGTTCGAAATTACCAACCTTCAGATGAGGTGTGTCAAAATTGGATGTAATTCGAAGCAAAACCAAGAAAGCTATAGTGGTAAAAGTGGAGCTACCTTTGCAATCCTGAACAAAATGGACCAAATCGAGTTTCGTGTGTTGATAAAACATTGTTTTCTAATGGGAAAAACACTGTTCAAGCCCAGCAATGGCTTGAAAAACGTTATCTGGACTCTACTCCGTCCAAACCAACCATTTGTCGGTGGTATGCTGACTTCAAACGCGGTCGTGCTGATACAAATGATGCGGACGCACGTTCGGGTCGGCCAAATGAGGCAGTAACCCCTGAAAACACCAAGCAAGTATTGAAAATCGTGATGGGTGACCGCAAAATGAAAGTGCACGAGATAGCTAAGATGGTGAACATATCAACTGGTAGTGCATTTACTATTTTGCACCAAAAATTGGCTATGAAAAAAGTTATTTTCAAATGTCTGCCGCGTTTGTTCACAATGGAACAAAATCCACCATGGCACAATTCAATCCAAAGGATGACCAAATTCAGCGAATTAGGCTTCCAACTGCTTCCTCATCCTCCGTACTCGCCGGATCTGGCCCCTAGCGACTACTGGCTCTTTGCAGATATCAAAAAGATGCTCCAGGGAAAAAGTTTTTCCTCGAATGAGGAGGTGATCGCTGCTACTGAGGGTCATTTTGAGTCAAAAGACAAATCGTGCTACAAACATTGCATTGAAAAGTTAGAGAAGAGTGGAATGATTGTATTGCACTTGAAGGAGATTATGTTGATGAATAATAAAAAAATTTGCCGATAAAATGTTGCTTTCATAGTTAGTCTCGGGACTTATTGAACGATGTGTTCTACTCACGCCCACCACCGTAAAACGTCAGTCTCGTTCGCAGTCAAAATAAAAACAACGACCGTGATATCTTAGCAGTGTCCAAGGAACACACAAACGCATAAGGCCATTCACAAAAGGGTTAAATCCGCAGTCCGTTGAAGTTGCTCCGTCCGGTTAGAGGTTTCCTTGTGCAGTATTATCGTGTAACCATGGCGACAACTAGGGACCGCACTTCCGTATCGTCCTGTAGCAGCAGCGCCAGCTACTACAGCGAGTTCGGACCACCGTTTGCTGACCTGCCGATGGAGGTAAGAACCCCGTTAGATGCTAAAATGTTTTTCGAGGCTGGTCACGAGACCAATACGCACCATACGTCCGGTCCGTGACGATAGACGGTGTGGTTCCGTCTGGGACTTTAATCGCTGCGTAAGCAAGTTCATCGAGATAAGGATGTCTCCTCGGCAAACCAGCTGCGGCTGGTGGCGAAAAAATAGAAGCTCTTCAAATGGTGACAACAATTCTCTTTCTGCGTTGTTGTGAGATTTTTTTCGACTGCGATAGTAAAGGGTGAACGACATCTGGGTGACGTTGCTATCTTAGTACCTACGCTAATCGCGGAGATTTAAGTATATGGCGTATAATTTTAAGTGATTCATCGTTTGGAAACGAATTTCGAGAGCAGTCGGCTCCAAAATAAGCATTCTGTGATAGTTCTACTGTCCGTTTTGTTGCAGAAAGTATTTCGCAAGAGAGTAATCGAAGCATGCGCTAATTTGATTTGATAGATAATCGCAACAGCCCTTGGGTCAGTCTGCGATCCAAGGAAACGAAAAATCATTGCGCAAGGAGTAATCGCAGAGTGGGGTAATTTAATTTGATAGCTAATCGTAATAGGCTCTGGATCACGCGGACTGAACCGAAAAATCATTCTTCCGTTTTCACCAATCATTCCCAGAGACATCGATCGAAACCAGATTTTGTCCGCCATTCGCACCGCTATTAATAGATTTCACATTTACTTCTTTTCTCGTAGATCCTGGTCAAGATTTTCACCTACCTCAGTGCATCCGATCGGTGTGTAGTTGGCCAAACCTGCCAGCGGTGGCTTGAGGCAACCCAGCACACTGGCCTGCGGGATCATCTTTGGCTTATGCTGCGCCGAATCCCGTTCGATGCCAACAGTGCGCCGGTTTCCGATTTGCTGCGGAGCTGTCGTTCCTTTCCGAATATCGGTCTCTCCGAAGTGGACGTCGAACGAGTGGGGGATTTTTTCCAGCACTTCGGACCCACGATCCGACGGCTCGAGTTGCGGTCTTGCGAAATCCAGGAACGCGATCTGTACGCCATTTTACGCTCGCTGCCGGCACTCCGCTCACTGAGCATCCGATCGTGTCGCGATCTGTTCATGTGCGTGCGGCTCTTCGAAGACCCCGCCGAACGGGTGGAGCTTTCCAAGACCCTCGCCGGGGTTACGGAGTTACGGCTCACGCACAACCAGTACCTGTCCGATGCGATCCTCCACCGGATGTGCGAAATTATGCCCGCCCTGGCCGTGCTCGACCTCTCCGGGTGTCACATTTCGTTCCACAAGGGTCTCTACCGGAAGTTCTACCCGGGCAGCGGCAGCGATGGGTCGGAACCGTCAGAGAGTGTCCTCACGTTCCACTACATTTCACGGCTCATCGATGAGCGAAAGCGAACCCTACGGGCACTGAACTTTAGTGAAACGCTGATCGATGATGCGGCACTCGAGGTGCTGGCCGCGATGGAACCGGAACTGCAACTCGATCGGCTCGAGTTGAACCGTTGCGAACAGCTTTCGTACCGTGGGCTACAAACGTTGTTGCGTGTTCAGACCGCAACCTTAACGGAACTGGACCTAACCAAAGCGTACCGCATGACGGACAGCTGTCTGTGGCAGATTTGTAACGAGCTGACGGGCTTACGAGTGCTGCGCTTGCGCGGGTGCCGTGCCATCAGCAACCAGGGTGCCCGAGAGTTGGCCCACCTTCAGGCGCTGGAAGTGTTGGACGTTTCGTACTGCGAGGAGATCACCGGCGAAGGTTTACTCATTGGCTTGGCTTGCCGGCCGCGTCCCAGCTTGCGCGAGCTACACATCCGGGCCCTGAACCTGTGCGAGCGCACAATCATTGCGTTGACCGAGAATCTGCCCCAGCTGAACGTGCTCGATGTGGGCTTCTGTCTCGACTCCGTATCCGATCTGTGTCTGCAGCACATCTTCCGCAATCTGGTGCGCCTCACGCGGCTCGATCTGGAGAATTGTCGTAAAGTGACGGACGATGCCATGACCGGGCTCGGATTGGGTCCGTTGTTGCGTCAGCAGGACCCGAAAAGCAAACCGTCGCCACCGGACGTCGCTGACGGCGATGTGGAGACTCCGGAGGCAGATGAGAACCACGAACCACCAGCGCTCGTGGTACCGACCGCGCCACCGATGCGCATATCGATCCGGAGCCGAGCGGAGCAGCAAATCGTCGAGGAGGCGGAACGTAAACAGCGCCTAATGGCCGTCATTAACCGCCGGTCCCAAACGGCCATCGATGAGCTGCGTGCGCGGGCCGATGACGATGAAGCCAATGGTTACTCGATCGGTAGGCTGCAGCAACTGCGGGTCCTCAATCTCGCCTGCTGCAATCAGCTTACGGACGTCTCGTTGCTATGCAACTTTCGCCTGGTTGAGCTGCAGCAACTGTCGCTGGCCCAGTGCCAGCAAATTTCGGTCGACGGCATCCGAGCGCTGGTCCGCAACTGTCCTTCGCTCGAGCAACTCGATCTTAGCGAGTGCCACAGCCTGAACGATCGGGCCGTGGAACAGATCACCGTTCACCTGAAGCGTCTGCGAACGCTCAGCCTACGCCGATGCTATCAGCTGACCGATTTCACCCTGGACCACATTGCGCTTCACGCCCGCCAACTGAGGATGCTCGATGTCCGCGGGTGTAAGCATATGTGCGATGATCCGGGCATGAGACTCGTCAACCTGCCCCTGTTGGCTACGATACTGCCCGGACGGCAGGACGATTATTGCAGTGTGACCAACTTCGGGGGCAGCGTATCGGGAGCACTTTCGCTGGGCATTGGACGCCAGACGGCGCGGCCAGCGCCTCCTCCACCGCGAATGCCGGTGTTTATTTAACAGGCGCACGGTGCTGTTGGGATTGTTGCTGCTCTTTGATGCCGCCTTACTGCTGCTGATGGTTACGCTGGCCGGACCGTAGCGCCGGCCACGTGTGTAAGAAATCAAAGTAGATTAATAACTACATTTCCTGCTCCGTGTGTTATGTAATTGAACCACTTACACGCCGTTAAACAAAGCATCGTTGGAGTTCGCTTATTTGGGCCGATTGAACCGATCATTGAGGTGCTACAAACGAAAAATGCAAACACTTGATAAGTGGTTTTGGAGCAACAAATGATAAGGTCTAGGCCAGCCATGCTCATAAAAGCTAATCGTAAATAACGCGACGCGAGATATCGTCAAAAGCAATAAAAGCGCACGTCACACGCTGGAAATGACTTTACAGATTTTGTTGGGGAAGAAGCAATGACGATTTTGTATGATAATTAATTTATGTATTCAATTGTGCTTCGTGCATTAAATTGTTATTTAGTATTTTCGACTAGATATATCGACTCACCAACCAAATATTTGAATAAAATATAAATCTACCTGAAGAATGTGATCAACTTACCATCTAGAACCGGAATACTTAGTAACCGCTCGATGTTAGAGGCCTCCTTTGATGCTATCACTTTGCGAATTAACCTATTTAAATCCGAACCTCAGCCGATGGGATTGATGATTTTGCAGCAAAATCATTGGCCATTTGTTGTAATATTATCACCACAAACAGTACACTACGGCATATAAAAAAACCTAACTCGTCACAGTGATTTCCAGAAATTGTTAGGCGCCCATTTGTTTTATTAATATGACTAATTATCTACAGTATCATTGATCGCTTTCCGAACGGTTTGTTTTGGTTTGTTGCTGTTGTAAATAATTGATTTTTTGTGTGTTTAAAGTATCCGCCGGGATCCGGCATTCTTCCTATAAGAAAAATAAAGCAACACCTATTTACAATCAGTCCGAAGAGTGGACCGATCCGGTCAACCGAAAAGTAGAACAGCGTTCGTCGTGAAACGTAAAGCAAATGTAAAGGAAACACTCATTTTGCATTCACACTGGGCATAAAACTAGCGATTTGGGACGCAAATAAAGCACTCAAAATTAACGGAATGACACACTGTACAGTATAATAAAATATAAATAATAACTGAATGGTCCATGGCACTAAGGGAGGAGTTAAAAAAAAACACGCTCAAACATTGAATAGAAATACACCGCGTCTCGCGATTGAGGAGTGACTTAACAAACAACGAAATAATACGCGTGCGCTCGCGGACACCGGCAGTGTCCGCGATTGGCACACGACGGATTGGCGTTTTTCTCCGGGAAATGCAACCTTGCAGCTGGGACTGGGACTAGAGGCTGCGATCTAACCGTACTCCGACTGTATCGTGAGCGAGAATTCGCCCTTCGAGTGGATGAACGTCCCGTGGTACCAGAGGCGCGTATCGACCAGCAGCGCATCGCCCGGTTCCACGTAGAAGCTAAAACTACGGCAAACCGCATCACACTCCGGCGTCGGGGCCAGGATCCAGCTTTTGTTGCCCCGCAGTTGCGCCTGCCACATCAACCGTGGGATGTAGTCAATCTGAATCACGAAGAGACAGTGAGTGCGATTAATAATAGAGGACCGTCCCGTCAACGGATTCGGTGCTTACGTGCATCACGGCACCCTGCTCGTAGCCGAGGAACACAAAGTCCGTGTTCGGCATTTCGGCATCGTCCGGCAGGAAGTGGGGCTTTGGGTACAGCCTCCGTAGTTCCCGCAGTACCGCCGGGTTGCAGTTGCTCCACCCGACGTACCACGGTTGCTGGCCGGCCCGGAACTCGGCCCGATCGTCCGACATCCGGAACACGTCCCGTAGGGTTTGGAAGTTAGATTTGAAGTGCAAAAATTGACAGTCCTCGTGCAGACTGTCGAGTGCGGCCGGGTGCCGCAGGTACAGGTCCTTCAGGAAGGTAAAGTTCAGCAACCGCACCGCCGGCCAGTGCGAAACGGCTCGCTTGATGATGATGGGCCGCGAGGAGTACGCGTACGGTTGGAACTCGTCGCGCGTCAAGTTCGGCAGTATAATGGGCCGATCGACGCCACGGCAAAAGTCACAGTTCGACACCGGTCGTGTCGCTTCCCAGATCAGATAGTTGTTTGGCACGATGCAGCGCATACCGAGGCCAAGTTCAAGAAATCCGGCCAAAAAGGGGGTCACGATGAACAAAGCCACAACGAAGAGCGCGCTGTACACGATCGGGAGGGTTCCGTCGGTCGGTGGAAAGAAGCGGGGCGCCCGGTACCCGATCGACTGCTTGAACGCTTCCTCCAGCTCGCGCTCCGTGATGCCCCGGTTCGTCCTGAGCACCGCATTACTCAGCAAGTGCAGCTTCTGCAGCAGTATCTGATCGCACAGCTTCACGCGATCCATCCTCGGCCGACCTTGACCCGTGACCAGTAGGCCGTGCGATGGAAGATTTCGATACGCACCACGACGACGGGGTGCTGTGCTCTTATTGCTTTCTTTGGTGGGTGGGGGGGAAGAAGTGGCGGCCTAAAACCTAACACGGGACGCTTGAAACCGTGATAATGGTGCCATGGTGGCGTATGTTTTCACTTTTCGGCACACGTCACGGCAGAGGCGACACGGCGAACAGCAGGACGATTCACTCACGCGACCACTAGGCGCTGTTTGTTCGATAGGAATCGGGCCATTTCGGGCTGCGCGAGATTTTGCGGTGGCGGCCACTTTCCCGTGTTTTGGAGCAAGGAATTTGCTCGCGTGATTTTTTTCTTTGACAGAAAAACACGCAATTTGCACCGACTGACAGCTCACGCACTGCTCGCCTTTGGTATTCGAGTACGGGCTGCCCGAATTCGAGCAGAGCGTACAGTGCTCGACTGTACCGTAGCGAGGCAGTTTAAAGTGGCCGTTAAAATGTTGGTAGTTATTTCGTTACTTTCGGAATCCAGCCGACGACGGAACAGTATCAAAGGTGGCCAGGTGGCGTGGCTCTTGTTTTACATAATTCTTCTTTATTCCATTATAGCCATTCCTAGCGCGCCAGAGACGGGCTCTTGCGTGTATTGTGTGTGTTTGTGTATCGAATGTGTGTAATGTGTGTGTGTTTACGTTTAGTCTTAGTTATGCTTTCAAGATTGATCAAGATTATTTATTATCAGATTGGTTTTTCTTCTCTATTTCTTATGACCGTTCCAGAATGACCAACTACACTCAGGGGCGGGGTCCAACCCCACAGCGCCGCGCGCTTGCTTTCGTTCTCGTGCTCTCCCTGAACACATGAGTTCATCCACTTAGTAGTAATAATAATAGTTGAGGGGGCTTTACAGCTAAAATACAGATAGGTTCATAATATATTGTTGAATTCCATCGTTTTTTTTGTTTGTTTAAGTTTCATTCATTTTCTAACAGACTGGGTAAGTTGTTGTTGTGGGGGGAACACGCCAATTGTTCTCGCTCGTTCTCTAAACGACGTTTCAATCCAATCGGGATCATTGCCTACTGAGACACTTTCTTGCAGTTGTGATCCTTGCACATCCTTCTGCGCTTCCGTGCTAACATTTAAAGACCACCATCAGCCAGTAGTAGGCCGCGCCTTCGGCCAATGTGTAATTAATAACTAGTTTTATAAGCTGCATTATTCAGTGTTTTTTTAGGGAGATTTTTTCAATCCTTTTCCCACAACCCAAAACTCATGAGAAGTACATTCATTCAACGCAATATCATTCATCACTGGACGCTTTATGATGTCCCAATCCTAATCAGTATTCTCGCTTTCACCAGAACGACAATGTTCTGCCATGCTCTGCGTCGAATGCACCAAAGTTTTGGTTGCGCCGGTTCAAATAGATTGAGATTTTCCGATTTTCCTTCTCTCCGATCTCTGCAATAGTAATGTGCGGCGCTTCATCCGCGGAACCAACCATTCTAATAACTGCGCGGTATTGGGTTGATAGTAGTAATAGTGTGTAGAGGATAAGGTTTTCTTACGCATACGCAATCATTCCGGATTGCAGTTCTTCCACAATGATTCCTTCCGATTACTCGGCGGTTCTTTTCCGTTTTCCACACAACACCAACCCTGGGGGCTCTCCTCTTTGCCACTAAACAAAGCGTGTGTCCTCGCCGCCGGGCATGGAAGGCCTAGACCACCTCTTTCAAATATTTACATTCTTCTTGTGACACACTTTTGCACCCGACGCCATCCCACAAGCTACTACTACCCACGGCTGTACGTGCGGACCAACATCGTCGTCGAGTGGCGCTGGGGTTGTCCTGCGTCCTGGGGGTTGGAGTAGTAGTGTGGCTGCGGCTGATGATGCTGCTGATAGCGACGGCCTCGGTGTTGCTGCTGCGGCACCGTCCCACTCCGGCGTGACTCGTGTGGAGCCTGCCGATGGCGCCCGGTGGCTGACGAAGACGAGGAGGAAACGACGGACGATGTGGAGGATGCATCGGTAGTCCCTTTACTGTGACCACCCCGACCACCACCTGCCATAGGGAAGGACAACGACAACATACAACAACAGAATGCGAAACCGGGTATAAGTCTTTGCATCGATTTTGTAATTTCCGTTCACGCTAATCCTTAAATCCAACGCGCAGAATATAAATAACCGGTAGCCGGGGTCGCTTGGCCATTGATGGCGGGACGAACCTCACGAAAAACGCTCTCGAGAACGCGGGGTCGTTGTGTTGGGGTCTCTCTCGCTTGGTCTGCCTTGGTCACAAACCCTCAGTTTTTTCGTTCACTTTCTACCAAAGCTTATGCTAAAACAGCTCGGGAGCCAATATTTACATCATACGCCACTCCTTTCGCTCTTTTTCTGCCGCCCTTTATAGGATTTTTAAATGATTAATCAATCTTCTACTAGTTTCTATAACTATAACAGTCTTATATTCTGTACAAAGGAGTATTTTTCCATTCCATTCGCGCGTACCACTCCTCCGTTGCCACACTTGGCCACCGCGTAAACTAGTCTCAAATGGGTGGCCCTCCTAAACACGGTTCCTAAAAGTCGGGATCCTGCCGGTGGTGGGGCATTGGAAAAAGGAACCGAGGGGAATTGTAACGGACAATCAAAACACAGCTAGGGGACTCGATGACTCTCTCTCTAGGTACGTCCCGCGGGAGAAGGCTGACACACTCACTGAACTAACACACCGCGCGCGACACACACGCCTAGGTTAAGGAAAATGATCCTAGGAAAGAGAGAAAAGCAATAAAAGGGCGATAAAAGGTGGTACATTCTACTCGCGAAGGCAATTCACTAAAATATCGGTTAATCGGCTTGGAAATGGGTTAAACAACGTGGTCTACCGCGGACGAGGCCCTTTCCCTTTCCCGCACCAGCGTATCGTGCGTTCTTACCTTTCGATTCATTCCGTCGGCGAACGTTGGCTATCGTTGACTTATGCTCACGGCCACTGCCGTTATGTGCCGTACCCGCCTTCGTTTTGCGCTTGCCACGGGTGCAAATCGGTGAATAATCGACATCGCGCGTATCGTCGTCTTCCTCGCCCAGGAAGTCATCCTCCGGCAAGGTAGCGAGCCGTTTCCTGGCCTGCTGCTGCTGATGGTCCGTCTCCCGACCGCCGCCGTGCCAGTGATGATGGTCGTCCTGTTGCTGCTGCTGCTGCTGAATCGTCGATGCCGACACCGAGGACGAGCGTGAGGACGAGTTCGTCGCGGAACGGTTGCTGTGCTGCGAGTTTGAGCGGCTCCATCCGTTACGGCCACCACCGCCGTTACTGCTGCTGCCGAGCGATGTGGCCGCTTCCGATTTGCCTCTTCGCCGCACGGAAGAACGGTGACTGCTGCTGCCGCGGGAAGCGTTGGCCGTCCGGCGGCCGCGTCGGTGGGAAACCGAGGAAGACGAAAACGAAGACGCCGACGACGCCGTCGAAACAGTGGACGCGGCGGATGACGACGATGAGGACGTCGACGCCGCCGAAGAGGACGACGTTGTGCCTGAGGCCATGGACGATGAAGACTCCACCGAGTGGTGACTGCTGCGCGATGTGTCATCATCCACACCGGACTCATCGAGGCAGTGATCATCCTCTGCAGTCGCCGCCAGACGACCACCAGACGCGGACAGGGCCGCCGATTCGCGGCGCTTTTTGTTCCGCATCGCAGCCTTCCGTTTGCGCTGCAGATTGTCCTGGTAATCGTTGCCCCGATCCGTCGGTCGGATCCGTTCCCGGAGGCCCGACTTGCGCCGCTTCATGTACTGATACTTCCCGGAGTGATCCGCCTGCGACGCGGAATTGGCCGGAGTCGTGTCGTGCGAGGAGTCATCGACATCGCCATCGTAGTAGACTTTGTTGTTGCTGCCGTTGTTGTTGTTATGGTGATGCTGATCTTCGGTCACAGTTCGATGCACCTTCCGCGATTTATTTTTATCACGACGACGATCGCCCGATCCCGTCGCCCCGTACCTAGTAGCGTTTTCCGGGTCCGCCCTATCGGTTCCATCGGTGACGCGGAAGTTATTGTGATAGGATTGCAGGTTTCTCGATCGACCGTTGGCGTGTTTCGATCGCTTTCGATCGCGATCGATCGAAACGGCGACTGATGGTTCCGGGTCCGGGTGTTCGACGATCACTCTCTTCCGCGACCCTGCGTTCGGCTTGTGACCACCCTTGTTGCCATTCTTGGCCATTCCCTTGCGCCGCGAAGGCATGATCATTTCTTCTTCCTCGTCACTTTCGTACGTGCTCTCTTGATCGTTAAAATCACTGTCCTGCTCTTCCTCTTCGCCGTCGTCCTCTTCGCTGTCGTCCGGATCATCATTTTCTTGCTCGTCTTCTTCCTCTTCACAGCCACCATCGTTGATAAAGTCACTATCGGTGTCCTCCTTTTTCTGTCCTTTACGATGGGAAGATCCTTTCGATGGGTGATACTCGTCGTAACACTCTTCCTCGTCCGGTTCTTCCACCTCCTCGTCGTCCACTTCCTCGGCCTCGACAGATTCATTTTCTTCTTCTTCGGCGTCGTCATCTTCCGAGGCGTCATCCTCAATGTCATTTTCCTCCCCTTCCTCCCCATCTTCGTCTTGTCCATTCATCTGAGCCGTGGCCACCTCCTCCGATTCCGCGCTCTTGCGTCGTCTTTCCTCCTCGATATCGTGGAACAGCTGCGATTGCCGTTTGCGCAGAATGTCCATCATCGGTTTCGTGTAGCCCTTGATGTAGTCCTCACTTTCGGCGTACTCCAACGCCCCGACACTGTGGCCGGTCCGGTGTTTGCGCTCCTCCTGCTCCTGTATCGCGTACGTCGGTTTGCCCTTGTACCGGCGGACCGTTTCGTCTTGCATCTGTTCCGCCCGCTCAAACTCCTTCTCGACGCGATCGCGCGCGATCTGATCGGCGTCGGTGGCGAAAATTTCCTCACAGCTAAACTTTTTCTCCACCCGTTTGCGCGTCCCTATCGGTGTTGCGGACTGCGTGTGCGCGCCACCGTTCACCAGACCCCCGGCAGCCACCGCCGCTTCCACCGCCTGAGTGCCGCCCACGGTAGCCCCATTCGCACCGCCGCCGGGAGTTGCACCGCCGGTGCCACCTCCGGGTGTCATGCCACCACCGACCAGCAGCAAATTTCGGACGTCGCTACGCTTCGAGCGCAGATTCTTGGACGTCGCCTTACTGTGGGGCGTACTTTCGCGGTACGGAAACAGGGCACCGCCCAGCTTCATGAGCGATTTGACGTGATTGATTTTGTTCGTAATTTCCGCCTCATCCTGGGCCGTCAGCGGGACACTGCCGCGCTCGATCGCCTCCAAGTCCAGCCGGAGCGGCTGGTGGCGCGCTGGCACCGTTCCGCCGAGCCGTTTCACCTCCTTCACAAACAGTGCCCGGCAGTGCTGATAGTCAGGCCGCGCATCGTACGTCAACTGGTTGACGTACGCTAGGAACTCGCCCAAATACGCCGGACAGTCTTCGCCGTAGATGAGGCGCAACATTTCGCGCACATCCGTCATAAAGTACTCCTTCATGCGGTGCACCTGCTCCGGCTGATTGAGCAACTTTTCGTCCTTCCACGGCAAAAAGCCACGGCTCCAGTACACCAGGTTGTACCCGAGGCACTCGAGGTCGCTGCGGCGCACGTGCGCTCCCATGTGCGCGTCGCGCGACGTAAACTCGAGCGTTCCATCGTGCGCCCGCCGCTGATCCATACAGAACGGCCGGTGCTGACCACCCGAATTCATAAACTTTGACGCCAGCCCAAAGTCGATCAGGTGAATGCGATCATGAGCCGGCGGTGGGGAGGAAAGTGGTAGCGGTGGTGCCGGGGCGGCCGCTTGCGAGTGACCCGCTGCTGCTGCGGCCGCGGCCGCTCGACTCTGCTGCTTGTGATGGTACATCTCGTTCCAGTGGGCCTCCTCTGTGGCTGCCTTCAGTTCCTCGTAGCCGTTCGCCGTCCGACGCGGTGAGATCGAGTAGGTGAACGATGCGTCCGGGTTCTTTCTGCGACGACCTCGGCCACCACGTCGTGCGGCGCTGCGTGCGCCATTAGTGCGATCCTCGTCGTCACTCAAATCACGATACGTGACCGTTTTCAGTGGACGAAGCGTGCGCGATCGGCCACCGCACATCGCGGCGATGTGATGATCATCTTGCGGAACGTGATGGTGATAGAGCGAACCGCCACCATTTTGCAATCCTGCACCACTTTCTCCCGCCGTCCGGGCAAAGTCTGTTTCATCGTGGAACAGTTTTTTACCACGTTGCCCTCCCGGCTTCTGGCCAGCTACTGGCCCCGAACCATTGGCCCGGTGGTGGTGATCACCGTTCGCTGTCGCCTTGCTGCGGCTGCCGACAACGGTGCCAATCATCAGGTTTTCCGCCTTAATGTCCGAGTGCACGTAACCTTGGTCGTGTAAATGCTCCAGCACATCCAGTATCTGACAGGCGATCACCGGGATGCTCTTCGGATCGACGCGCTTGTTCTTGATGATCGAGTGCAGATCACGCCGGTAGCGCTTCAGGATGAGAAACCGGTACCGTTGGTTCTTGAACATGTGTGAACCGGACGCAATGTACTCGGGCATTCCGGGCGGTATTTGACAGGATTCTGAAATGCAAAAGGGAAGGTTGAATTTCATGTGTTTTTTTGCTGAGAAACTATTGTCAAACAAGATATCAATAAAAATGCACCATCCTGTGACAATAGCCGATGTTTATCATCATGGTGTGTGTGCCACCGGGTTCGAGCAGTGAAGCATTTAAACAGCTCGAAACCACACAGCCGGTATACAGCTCGAATAGACGCTGTTTACAAACAGCTGTTCCACTTGACACACATTTTTCCAACGGTCACTAGAGTGCGTGACAATGTTGTTGCTAGGTTTGTTTACATCAAAGAATGGCGAGCAAAGTTCAATAGAAAGTATGAATAACACACACAAACAATGCATTACATTGTTGACAGAATTCCCATTATGATGAATTATTTTTGCGACAAATCTAGGGCACAAAAATGTAATGACCGTATTATCACACACATGACGCACTTCCCGTACCAGCACGAAATCACTCTAGCGTGTATCGAAGGGCTTAGCCACTTCCCAACGTTAACAAAGCAATCCGCAACGTGACGAAAAAGAAAAGAACACCCGGACGAAAGTATGAAATTTCAAACGCTGTAGCTTGGGGATGCGAATAAACAATAAAACTTAAAACCTTCCTCAACCTACCGGATCGTTTGGCCGTGTTCAGTAGACAATGAATTTCGACAAACAGTGGCCCATTCGAGTGGGGCTCAATCTTAACCACGTACTCCGCCGTCTCGCTCGTAACCGGCTGTTCGATGTCATCGGAGGCGAGAAATATTTCACCAAAGCTACCCTTGCCTGTGGAAGAGCGGCGCAAAACGTGCGCGGGTCAGTAGTCAGCCGGGGCGCAGTTCCGCGTTAGAAGCTAGCTTACCGATCGGTTTTCCAATGCGCCATTGCTTAAGCGCCAAATCCATCAACAGCGTGCCGTCGACAAACTCTTTGCTGAGCGTAAACTCACTCGCACTGACGTTCGGAGAGTATGGCGCCGCCGGAGTGGCCGGTGGTGCGGCAGCGGCAGGAACGGCGGCCGCCACTTGCTGCGTAACCGGTCCCACAACCATCGTCGCCGCTGCCGTGGCATGTTTCGCACGCTTCGGTGGTGTTTCAAACTGTGGCAACCGATCCGCGTCCACAATGGCGGCTGCTGCGTTCCGTTTACCCATCTTCGGTGGCGGCAATCCGTCGGTCGCGATGTTCCTGGGCTGTTTTCTTTTGTCGTCGCCGAAACGCACTACTACCGCGCGATTCCTCTTCAGTGGTGGACACCGTGGCCCGATGCCCTACCGATGTTACCCACAACAACAGGCGTTCAGCGTTCAAAATCATAAAACACGCGTACACCTCTGGCCAGTGGCCGTCACAAATTGGCAATAATTCACTCATTCACTCATTTTGTATCACATTTAAACACTATTTTCCGGTGGCGATTGCTAAAAGAGGGAAATAATGAGGTTAAAAACGATTGCCAAAAGGCAACAACTGTGCGCGACTGTTGCTTTGATCCGGGGGATGAACGGAAACCATATCGATTATTATTTTTATATTCCCGTAGTGCCCTTTGTGTGCGTGTGAACTTTTTGACGTCCGTCGTACACGCAATGCCGAGGAGTTGGGATAAGGCAAAAACAGGCAAGAACAAGCATAAACAGGCGACGTAGCATCAGAACACAAGCGCAGGAACAGGCTTTCACTTCACGACACCAGAACGGAGAAATAGCCAGCAACGGACGGGGAAAAACTGGCCCGAACTGGTTTTTTCACGCTCTTCGCCCAACGACAGTGCTGTCGGTTGGGCTGCTGCTGTTTTCGTCGGTTTGTCATCCACCTCTTGGTCAACGCGGGTGCGTTTTACAACATTTTAAACATTTTAAAGCATTGATCGCGATTTATTTTCCAAAAATGATAAATGAATGAAATATGGCAGAGTGTAGAATGGAGTTTTATGTTCGATTTTCGCCTTCGCTTCGCATCGCACTCTTTGATCGTAGCAATCACGTAAGAAAACGGGCTGCCGTTCAACGGCCGGCTGACTAAGAGACGTTTTATGACAGTTGGCTAGACAGACGACCTACACATGCACACCATATCACCACTACACGTGCACACTTCATGTCACGGCCTATGCGATGTTCGATGCGTAAGCAGGTGATTGAAACGGCTTTTCTCTTGTTTCCAGAGACAATCATTTCCACATTCGAGACGAAACATCGCAACATCGCCACCAACAATTATCGGCTGCTTTTTCACTCCATTGCAGCTTGTTCCACAGTCCCTTGTTTGCTTCGCACCCATACACGCTTACGGATCACGCATTCACTTCTGGGCTGCTCGGGGGTTTGTCGCGGAAACGGTGTCGCGAGGACATCTCGGAACCTCGAAAACGGCGAAGAGTTCGACAACTTTCGAGAACAGCCGATGAAACACTCTTTTCGGTATAAATCAGCAAACCACAGCGTGGAGGTCTACTTCGATCGCACTGCGGTGTGTGCGAAGGATAGAACTACGAAACGATGATGGGAATCCCCGAATGCTGCTATGCTTTTGGAACAGATTTTCACATCCTGTAAGAGCGCACCGACCTTACGCATTGAAACCTCACCGAACGAAGCATCGCCTCACGGTTAGCTATCTGAAAAACAAACTATTCTGCGACGATGATAACTGATTTTTGTGGTTTGCTTTTGCTTTCAACAGCAAAGCGCCAACCTCACACGCACACCACCTGAAGCCAGCAGGTAGGCATAGAGAAAACGATGTCAAAGCCGCACACACACCACCCGACTCGTGAGGCGAGAGATGGCTCTCATTTCGATCGATTATCTGCCTCTCGCTCTCGCTCCCAACGGTAACTGCGTTTTCTTTTTGGCTTTCTGTTTTACTTGCCGCGCGAGCACTGGACAATGTGAGAGCGGCGCGTTTCAACGACTTTCTGGCTACGGTCAAACAGCAGAAAAAGAGAGAACCAACCGCACGAGCACGGGTGCGACAGAGCGCGCACTACAAAGATGGACGCAACTTCTCGCGAAAGACACTTCGCTTCTACACGGCGCGGCTGCTCACCGCCGCCGCCGCCGTCGTGCTGTTGTTGCTGTTGTTGGTGCTCGTCTGTAATTTCCTTCTCGTACGTTCACACAGAGCTTGCTGCCATCTTTTTTCCCTGTGCCGATTCTTCTTTCTGCCTTGCCATTCATTGAAAACGGAATTCACCACTGCGGTGTGTGCGGCAGAATCACCATTTTGCTTTCTCGACCCTCGGGGACGCGAAGAGAAAAAAAACTTACAAAAAGACACCCGAGCACTGCACTTTGCAAAAGGAATTCCCCGGTCACGATGTTTTACTTCCGGCACCCGCGACTGCAACCTTCCGCACCTATGCAGCCGTGTCGGCCCCGATCAGGGGCACTGGTGCTGGAACAACCTATTTCATCACCTTTTTCGCACACCCCAAATCGTCGCCAATTTCGAGAAACGGTTTTCATAGCTTGCTTCGTCCGATTCACACAACTTTTGCCCGTGTTCTCATGTAACACTGGGTGGGCTACCTACACACAATCACACACACACACGGTCCAAGGCACCTTTGCTGCCCGTTGTCAGCTGGACGAACTCTTCACCTCGAAAGGCTGCAAAAACGGAGCAAATTCTTACCCTCAAACGCATGCCACACCCACGGTCACCGATTCACGTTCACACTGGCCACGAAAAAGGGCTATTGAAGTCGCGAAATAATGATTGCACTGCGATAGCAATGGCCAAGAAGCATCCGAAACCTCATATCGTTAACTCTTCCATACTTCTCTTTTCTCTTGGCCGAACTGAACTGTGTGTTTTCACACAGCGCCCCGTTTTGCGGTCACTCGCCATCATCATTCACGCTGTCCCGCTTTGTCGTACATGTATGGGGCGGCTTGTTGGGTCATGCTGTTTCGCTTCCGCACACAAGTGACGGTTCGAAGGTGCTCATTTTTACAGTTGCTGAATTCGTATAACGCCATCTCTTTCTCACTACTAGAGATGAAAAGAAATGGAGAAACAACTGACAGTAGCACAGTAGGACAGTTGTTTTGACATCGAAAAAAGCCGATCGTTTCAGGGACAGAATTTGGCTTAGGTCTGCTTCTTAGTACATTATATTACTGAATATTGTTTGCATCTGATTGATTTATTTCCCAGTGAAATACAATAAATTACATAGTGGCTTTCTGTACTGACATCATTCGAGCACTTGCTGAACTCGACTGAGATCCTGATTTTCGAGCAGCCGTTCATTGTGCGGGTTCATTTCGAGCAACTGTTCATTTCAGCGTGTTAAAATTTTGACATTTGTCCGTTTTGTAAACACACGTGCGTTCAAAAGAGGTTTGTTCCTCGAAAAAAGCCAGTTTTCCGCACGTTTTTCCGCCGGTTTTCCCTTGTTTTCATCTTCCTTACTTGTGCCACAATAATGAAAAAAGACAAAAAACAAAAACCGACCGCTGGGAAAACGGCGAAAAAAGTCGTCACTCCGGTGGCGGCGACGGCTTCCGGCGAACTGGAACCGGGTTCCGTGAACCGCGAGATGGATCTCATCAAAACCATCAACGAGGACGACGAAGTGGAGGATTTTTCGGAAGAGTCCGACGTTGAGGTGGACTATCAGCCGACCAAGATGCGGACGGCCAAGAAAGGGGACTTTGATGGCAGCTTTCAGTTCGTGTCGTCGGTCAAGGAGTACAACCACGACACGTGGGACGATTTGATGCGCTTCGTGAAGCGCAAAAACCGCGGCAAGGTGGACGACAAGATTGCTAGCGTGATCCGGGGTCGCACACAGGAGGAAGCGGATGCCCTGGGGGAAGATGCGGACGGCGGTGACGATAAGGCTGCGGTGGCGGATGCGGAGATCGATCTGTCCGACGACGAACTGAAGCACGATTACATGAAGGTGAAGGAGCGTAAAGGCAAAAAGGCACGGGCGGCTGCTGAGAACGGTGGGAACACGGAACCATCGGTTGAGGTGAAGGAGGAAACGGAGGATGGCGCCAAGGATTACTTCGAGGAAGCGGAAGGCACGAACGAACACATCCAATCGTTCTACCAAATGGACCTTTCGCGACCGCTCATGAAAGCGATCGGTGCGCTGGGCTATATCTATCCGACACCGATTCAGGCGGCCACCATTCCGATCGCACTGCTGGGGCGCGATATTTGCGGTTGTGCCGCTACCGGAACCGGAAAGACGGCCGCCTATATGCTGCCTACGCTGGAGCGATTACTGTACAAACCGAACGCGGCCCAAGCCGTGACACGCGTGTTGGTGCTCGTGCCGACCCGTGAGCTGGGTGCCCAGGTTTACCAGGTGGCCAAACAGTTGACGCAGTTCACGAACGTCGAGGTGGGCATCGCGATCGGTGGTTTGGATGTGAAGGCGCAGGAAGCGGTGCTGCGGACGAACCCCGACATCGTCATTGCCACCCCGGGACGGTTGATTGACCACATCAAAAATACGCCCAGCTTCTCACTGGATTCGATTGAGGTAAGGATCGCGCCAAACGGCCGCGGCTTCCGTCTCCGACTTTATGATGAAAGTTCCTTGCGCTCAGAGCGACCGGTTACCGGTGACGCCTTAGGGTGAAGTGACCCCGATCGCCGAGCGATCGTCGTCTCACCGCTGATAGAGCAGCACGTGACAGTGGAGCTACCGCTTGGTACTGGCCGCCGCGTAAAAATGCTTCGCTTTCTGTTCGCAGATCCTGATTCTTGACGAAGCCGACCGTATGCTGGACGAGTACTTTGCGGAGCAGATGAAAGAGATCATCCGCAGCTGTTCGGCCACCCGGCAAACGATGCTCTTCTCGGCCACGATGACGGAAGAGGTGAAAGATTTGGCCGCCGTGTCGCTCAAGAAGCCGGTCAAAATATTCGTCAACAACAACCAAACGGTCGCGTTTAACCTGCGCCAGGAGTTTATCCGTGTGCGCGAGGGCCGTGAAGCGGATCGTGAACCGATTCTGGCCGCCCTCGTTTGCCGCACGTTCCACGACCACTGTATGGTGTTTGTGCAGACCAAACGAACCGCCCATCGGTTGCGCATCCTGCTCGGACTGCTGGGCGTAAAGGCGGGTGAACTTCACGGCGATCTGACACAAGCGCAGCGTCTCGAGTCGCTGAAGGCGTTCAAGGACGAACAGATCGATGTGCTGGTCGCAACGGACGTGGCCGCCCGTGGTCTCGACATTAGCGGCGTAACGACGGTCATCAACTTCGTGATGCCGGCCACGATGGAACACTACATTCACCGTGTGGGCCGGACGGCGCGAGCCGGTCGGGCCGGTGTCTCGGTGTCGCTGGCCGGCGAACTGGAGCGCCGGATCGTGAAGGACATCGTGAAGAATGCGTCCAATCCGGTCAAGAACCGCATCATTCCGACCGAGATAGTGGACAAGTATCGGGCCCGGGTCGCTGCGCTGGAGTCGGAAATCGATAAGGTGCTGGCGGAGGAGCGAGCCGAAAAGCTGCTCCGGCAGGCGGAACAGCAGCTGACCAGTGCGGAGCGTAAGCTGAAGGGACTGCCGGCCGCGAACGCGGATGGACCGCCCCGGGAGTGGTTCCAGACGTTGCGCGAAAAGCGCGACGAAAAGTTCCGTCTCGAGGGTAAGGACGCGGCGGAAGAGAAAGAGAAGCGAGCGGCCAAGAAGCGGAAGCGCCGCGGCAAGGACGATGATGACGATTTCGATCCGGTGCGCTATCACCAGGAGCGGGCGAAGAAACCGAAACTTACGCCGAATGCCAAGCACCCGGGTGGCAAAGCGGCGAGTGCAGGAAAGGCAGCGGCCGCGGACAATAAAACGCCCAAACAGCAGGCCAAGGAGCGTGCCCTCGAGGAGCTGCGCAAGGTGTCGATGGTGCAGGCGAAGCTGGCCAAGATTCGTAGCCGGCCAACGCGCGTCACGGCCACCGACGATGGTGATGATCGGCGGCCAGCGGCGGTCAATGGCGCAGGTGGCGCAGGTGGCAAGCGGAACAAAAAGTCGAAGAACTTTACCCGTTTCGAGCGCGATCTGACCGACGTGGGCTCGAAGAACGTGAAAAAGCTTCGGTACGACGCAACGAAGAAACAGAAGATGGACAAAGTGGACAAGCGCAAGATGAGCGGCGTGAAGATTAGTGCGGAAAAGTTCCGCAACAAGCAGGGCCTCAACAGGCACAACAAGGGCAAAACGTTCGGCCAGAAAGCGCCGAGAGCTGGCGGAGGCGGCGGCGGCCACAAGGGAGGTGCGAAGGGCAAATTTGGTAACAAGGGCGGCAAGCGCAGGTGAAGCGCTCTTCGGATCGGATGTGTTACGACGACGATTTCAGCATGAAATAAAGAACCGATCGATCCTTTTTCGGTCCAAGCATTTAATGTACATATTATATTTTCGTACCTTCCTCACATAATCTAATCTGTTGCGTTTGGCCGTCCATCGGTCAAACTTTGCCTCGCATGCTCCTTCCTCCTAGTGTCTATTACCTGAATAATGCATGATAATATACCTTTTCTTTTTGTGAAAAATGGCCAATAAAAACTGAAAGATTCCCATCGCACACGCGAGTGGTACGAAGAGGCGTATACTATTAATCAATGATCACTAACGAATGATGGAAACATTAATAAAACACGAAAACTCAAGCAAAAGATACAAAACGGCCGTCACGGGACACCTTAACCTACGAACGGAACCGTCCTTTTTGTCCTCTGAAATGCAGTACATTCTCTACAGTACCACTACAAATGATAGGAGCCAAGGATCGTCGTACTGTTCGAGGGAGCCAGGTGCCCGTAAACAGCACGGATAAAAGATCAGATACTATAATTAAAAAACGTTAAACAGGGCAAACCGCTTCTCAATTACCGTTCGTCTTGGTGGATATTGGCCTAACGGATTGCCCCCATTAGAGTAAGAGTATAAGATAATGTTGTAATAGAATATCTTTGTTATAATAGTTCCTGTTCTGCTTTGTAGCATCCTTCACCTGTGTTATTGTTCTGGGATTACTTTTTTTTTGGGTTGGGACCAGAGAGAGATAACTAACGGACTAACGGCACTCGCATTGTTGCCAGATTCTACCGGATTTACGAGACCACAACTCTCGTC
Organism: Anopheles cruzii; assembly: GCF_943734635.1. Lineage (NCBI taxonomy): Eukaryota > Metazoa > Arthropoda > Insecta > Diptera > Culicidae > Anopheles > Anopheles cruzii. The sequence goes on from NC_069144.1 coordinate 1,969,089, forward strand.
GTACACTATAACGCCACCATCGACCGCCTCTCTGTCTCTCTTTCGCTCTCAGGTACACGTTTTCGATCGATCTTCTTCTATCTTCCCTATTTACAGAACGACGGCTCCACCGGGGATCCGGGCACCCGGTCGGATGTTTAAACTAAAGAAAACGTAATTGTTAAATTTACATATTGAGAGCAACCATTGATCCATTGATCTTGCATCGAAAGGGTTGGATTTGAACTTGGTACGTTTGGTTGGATGGTCCTTTGCCATGATTTAAAGGATCCATTCGATAGCTCGACTAATCACACTACATCACTTGGACGGGCGCGGAACTGCAGCGGTTTGTCCATACCCAGGCTGGCTGTACTCTGCGCACCCCTATCGATCTCCTAGGTGTGCTCTCTGCCAAAGATCGGGACCGATTAGGCAACCAGTGAGTTCTCATCGCCGTAATAAGCACCAGCATTCGGATCCATGTTTAGTAACTCATTCAAATCGATGTAGTCTCCGCTGACGATGGTTCCGTCGGTTCCGATCAAATTGTTGCCACCGAGCAAACCGGATACATCGTTTGTATCGCCGTTATGCGCGAGCCCATTCAGGCCGATGGCGCCGTTGTTGGTGTTGTTGCTGTACAAATTACCGTTCGAATTACCCTTTCTGTAAGCCATGATTTGTCCTCCTGCTGATTTGACCAGTTAGTGAGAAAAAACGACAAAAAGATGAATAATTAGTAACTGTCGGATATAGAGATGTTTGATTGTTTAGAATTGGGGTTAATAATGTCCACTTGAACGGTAAACTCGCATTACAGATGTCGCTATTGAAGCTTTGGATTTAATTTGTTCGTTGTTCAAGGATTAATTAAAATAGATGCCTTATAAAATAATAAAAGCTCTTATTGTTCTCACTGCCTTTGCTTGTTGGCAGCACACAATAGCAATCTTAAGCAATATTCAAACCGATGGCCTATGCTTCGGGATTAAGAAAGGTCCTGGCTATATTTCCTGACTTGTCCACCATTCGTTCTGTAACCATTTATTCGTTCCAAACACGAGGCACACATGCATATCATTCTTTAGTTACGAATTTATTTCTAGATTGCTAATTAAATGGTACTGAATGGAAATGCCTGATGTACCATCTTCAAGTAAAACGATCGCAAACATACGGAACTGAGACATTTGCTTTTAAAACTTCTTTCAATAGATTTGTCCCTTTAATTCACATTCTTGCTATCTCTTTGCCTGCGCAATACCTTCTCTTCCGGGTACACAACTGGGGAATAAGGAATAGGACACTTCGGGAAAGATGACAGGAGATGAGGAGAGAGATAATGTAGTGTTGTAAAAGATACGCGTTTCTTTTCGTGTTTGTGTAAGTATGTAGTTTCAATCAAACGAAACGGAACAAAAGTTAAACAAAATAATAAATTGCCCTTCGTTTTTTAGATGGTGAATGCAAAAAAGTAATATACTACGACAGTACCTTGTGCCCAGCAGGTGACCGTTCGCGAGTTCTGTGTCCGCGTATCTTTTCTCTAACTGTTCCGTGACCGAGACCTCCTTTCTTTTCTTCCTTTCGCGCGCGCGCTTTACTCAACCGCCACCGACGACGACGACGACGACTAGGACGGAGGGGGGGCTACGGCCACGACGAGGATTACGGCGACGATCACCGACGGAGCCATTCGTCCATTCGTCCATTCGTCTACACCGTTCTACTTTCTCTAGCCAACCGACCAAATCGAGCTCTCCTCAACCAACGGCAGTCGTCTGCAGCACGTGGGCACGCCTCATCATTATTATTCTCATCGACAACACAACTGTATAATGGCATCATTAAATTATCAGACAGCAAACTAGTGATTCGAAGGTGCACATTATCAAAAAATCTTGGAGCTTGGGAAGCAAATGAAACAGCTTTCTTCCATCTTTATCGACACTTCATCGGTTCACATTACCCCCGGGGCATTACCCTTTTATTGATGATCACAGTCGCGATCGTTGGAGGTCGATCTCTCAGTGAAATCCTGCTCTCAAAATCCTATCATCCTCTTTGTTCCAACCATTTCATTTCATTTCATATCATCCCCATCTCATCATCAACCATATCTTTGCATCGCAACAGACATTCCTGTGGAAAGGAAGAAGGTCAGATTGTGATTAGAGATTTTGTGAGTTGGCAGGCAAGGCAAGTTGGATTATTTTGTTCAACTGTGGCAGGTTGGCGGAGGACAGTATCTTGCGAGGACGGTGTATGTATGTGTATGTAGATTGCTCAGCAGGGTTTTAGGGTTTAGTTATTGTTGCGTAAAAATGAATATCATGGTACGTCCTAGCCGCCGGCACCAGCGCACCTGGCGGATCTTATTAGAAACTATAGCTAGAACGACGCACGCACATCTAGTATCCTTAGAGAAGATGGAAAGCGAGAAACGGGCAGTTCGCGACAGACAGTGGAGAAAGAAAGACTTATAATTTTTGAGCTCCTCCTCCTCATTCTACTATCACATTACGGTGTAATAAAAGAGGTTCTACAAAAAAGGTTTTTAGTTTGTCGCTTACTCGAGAGTGAATAAATTTAACAGGTATTATAAAAATCCTATAAAAGTGTTCCTATCCCATGTTTCAAATATTGTCTGTAACAGTTCTGGCAACAAGTTGCCAACATCATCCGGGTGAATGTATTAAACAATAGGTTACAACCTTCAAACCCCGTCCTGCGCGGCACACCAAATGCGGTACCGAAGACAGAAAGTCGAAACGTGTTTCGAAACAGCTTTTAATTTTAAGTGAAAACAACCAAAGCTCAAATAATGATCATGCGTTTCCCGTAGCATGAAAACCGGGAGTTCAACTTGAGGAAAATGATTTACAGTTCTCTGATGGAATGTCTTTATTCTCGCTCGTGTAGACGTGAACTGAAGGATCGAGCCGAAACGCGCTCGATCACGCGTGGAATGAGAACCATTAAAGAGAATAGAGAGCCATGCTTCGCAAGAGAGTCATGGCGAAATGGCGAAGTAGCGAAATGGTGAAATGACAGTACGTCAAATTCAAATTGTAACGGCGATAGTATACAATATACCGAACAAATAACTAATCAATAAACGATATTAAAAAACAAATTTCTTAATTAGGTAACATAACTAACTTATTAGCTATCATTGGGAAAAAGATCATTCTATCCAGAACAAAAGCGTCTAGAAAGAAACGATACAAGGGAAGCGAAAGGAGGAAGGAAGTGGAAAAAGGAACAAACTGACCGATCGGCAGTACAGAATCTCTTTCTTGTAGACGCTAATGCGACATGTTCGTTAAAAATAGTGGGAAATATGTTTCAAAAGAGTGGGAAAATATGTTTTTGATCTTTTCGCCACACAAACTAAAAGCTGGGCAAAAAGTCCCGCATCATGAAAAAGTTTGAATGACTGTTTGATGACGGAAGTCGGTAACGGCCGTTCGCCCCAACCGGTTACCGGCCTAGCGTACCTGGGGTTGGACTGTCGGATGATGCTGTCGACTTTTCATTGCTGCCTTGCTGTTGTTGCTGTAGCTGTTGTTGCTGCTGTTCGTCCGTCATCAAATCCGGCAGATTCATCGGAAAATCATAGTTGAGCATATCCTCGTTGTTGTTGTTGAAAAGCTGCAAAACACACCGAGAACATGAAAGTGTTGTAGATGAAGGCGGAAACATTCTCGAAAACGGCCGAAAACAACTCTAACGATCGATTGGGGCGTGTTGCGAAACATTGAATGGTGATTGAGTGTTTCACGGTTTGAAGGTTGATAAGTTTTTGCATTCACGACGAACGATCGTCGTCAAGTTTCTCGTTCTTGCTTTTCGTTATCCGTTTCATGTATGCCCGCGTGTCTCGTGAGCCACAGGACCGGACGGTCTTAGTGTCTAGTGCTTACATCGGTCCTAACCTTATTGAGGGTATCCTGATCGAACGGGCACGACGGGAAGTACACTCGACCGTACGGAAGTGTCGGCGAATTTGCCGTCTGTGTGTGCGTCGTCGATCATCATCGATCGGGTTCGGGATTGTTCATGTTTTTTTTTTAAATTTGTGTTTTTGTGAAGATGTTTATGATCCAATTCCGCCATTTGGGATGTAGTAGTTGCTCCACGATCATCAGAAACAGCGCCATCATCGTCAGCATCAGCATCATCGGCGCCGTAGGAGTATTCAGTGTAGTACAACAAGGGTTATTGATTTATACCAAGGCATCAAATTCAAAAAAGGTAAGTTTTTGGATTGATTATTCGGTTTCATAGTTTGTGCATAGATTTAGGACGACATTTGGGTTGACATTCATATTCGGGAGAGAAGAAAAAATGTCAAGCATGAAAAAGGAGTTTATTTATCTGAAAAATGGTTTATTTTATGTTCTGTGATGAAGCACACCAACCAATGACGGCTTTAGTATGTGTGCCATCGTTGTTTGAAAAGATGCAACAAATGGCAAGTCAACACAAAATAGTTGACCATTTGATTGAAGCTGCTGCTGATGAATTGTACAAAACCATTCATCAAACAACGCCCAAAAGAGATCGAATTAAAAAAATTAGTTTCCAAATTTTCAACTTCTAGAAGCTTGAAGTAACGTACGATCACCCATCCGTCCCGCCAAGTCAACTAAACCGCCCATTCTACAGCCTTTCGCCACACTTACCCCAAGCAGGGCATTCGCGTCCATCTGATAGTTGTCGCCTTTCAGCAGCTCTCTCAGCGAATCGAGATCGGTCTGTACCGTGTCAATGTGCTGTCCGTATTCAGCCCTAAAACGAAAGCGCAACAAAGAAACAACATACGCACAGGAAAACGAAACAAGAACATTGATAGTGGAAGAAACAAAAAAGTAGAAGAGGTGCAATACCCTTCGATTAATTTCGTCGCTATCCCTTGGCGTACCGAGCTCTCCATTGTCCCACCAACAGTCTGTAAACTTAGATTCTAATCATGATTTTTTCGACGATCAATCATAATGAAGTTGGGGAATGACAACCCGAGAAGCGAACGAAAAGAAGTAAATAGTCAAAACGGATCACTAAACATAGTTAGGCTCTCCCTAAGACAGAATGATCTCCGGGAGAAATGGAGATCGTGGATCACCAAATGAAGGGCTGAATGGTTTTGATTTTGTGCATGCAGATGCAATCATTAATGATGGTTTGTAATGCAATAAACATTGGTGAATGGAGTACGTGGAGAGCTCGACTTTGTGCCATCTTTTGTGTGTACTCGGTAAAACCGCGGTGTTGGTATTTTGACGACGAAGGCAATCAAAGGGCGGTGCACCGCTCAGTGTGTCAGATTCAATGGTCACAAAAGTACTAACACCGTGTTTAAACGGGACATGTCTGCATCATTACTGACGAACTTCGATAGTTGTTGATCTTGCTGCTGCTGTGGTTGCATCTGGAGCTGCAGCTGTTGCTGCTGCTGATCTTGTTGTTGCTGGTTGCCGGTGGCCTGATTCAGCATCAGGCTAGAATCGAGCGAATTTTCATCAAACTCGTCATCGTGGGTTTCGGCATTGTCTAGCACATCGCCGGCAGCTGTTGGAACCTGCTGTACGCCGCCCTGTTGCTGTCTCTGGAGGGAGGCCTTCACTTCGTTGATGTTAACGTTCGGATTGTAGTAACCTCCGTCGACGAGGCTGAACGAACCGAGCATCGGCGATGGTTTGCCGTTTCCGTTTCCATCCTTCACCGCTACTCCAGAGCCCATCGTCTGATCGCTGCTATCCTCGAATATATCTCCCGGGACGACATCGGCCGGAGTCGGAACGAATGCATCGCCGAACGATGGACCAGCTGCGGCCACTAGTGGAGGCGATGGGCTGTTGTTACTGCTGCCTTGACTGTAGTTTGACGGTCCAGCTGGTGCCACACCGATCGGATCGCTGTTCGCGGCCAGCGATTGTTTCTTGCCGCTTCCTCCAACGCTAATCCTCTTTACTCCTTTGGAAATCGCCACAGGTGCTGTGGTAGATCTTGGGCCAGTTCTGCCCGTCTTCATAGACACTACTGCGGGTGCTGCTGTTCCCGCCGTCAGTAGACTTTTCTGACCAACGACGCTACGCTGCGGCCTGCCACTTCTCGTAGCCATCGTCACACCCTTGAGCAAGCTTTCTCCGCCTTTCCCTGCCGACTGCTGCTGCTGCTGTTGCCGTTGGCGCTCCCGTTGCTGCTTCAATTGCTCCTGCTTTTCCATCTCCCGCAGCACCATCGGCGTGTTTAGCATCATGTCGTTTTCACCGTCGTTCTCTTGATACAGCGCACCAAGCTCCGGGTTCGCCACTTCGTCCACATGATCTACCAGATAGGCGGCGTGTTGATCGGCGTCCTCGTCCCCGTACGTGTCTTCCTCCTCATAGTCGTCGGCACCGTTGACCGTACTTTCGATCAACTCGATCAGATTAAGCGGCGTCTGATTGGTACCTTTCGATCGGTTGCTGCTGCGCGGTTGTTTTGCCATCCTCGGAGCACTGTTCAACCCGTGGGAAGAGAATACTTCTTCGTTTAGGTCACCATCTTCGGCACCATTGTTGCCACCGTACACGGCTCCTCCGCTGGTACTGCTAGCAACGCTGCCAGTGGGACTGCCGGCCGAGAGCGATGGCGTGGCCGTGCGGTATGGCGAACGTCCCGGTTGCGACGACATCGGTGACGAGATCTCCGGTATTTCCGAATTCCTGTAGCACAACAGAATTATAGAAAATCTCAGTCAGTCTGGCCACAAAAAAAAAGTAATTCAGCCCTGTTTTTTTCTGAGGAGTGTTTAAGATGAGAGAGGTAAGCTTTGTTAAGGCATCGGTTGGTGGTTCCTTAAACATAATTTTCCCTACTTATGGCCTCACTAATTAAAAACGGAGTGTTTGTCGCTTTTGTGGTTTCTTACTTATATAATGCACAATTTAATTCCTACTATTTTAGTTACTAGTGTCACTATATTAATCATGAATGGGGATAAGAGAATATATGTCATGAAATATGAACGATCATCGTTTTATGGAATCAAAACAACATTAAACACTAAAATCGCGAGGATCCGGATACATCTCGCATTGAACCGTAGATTCGGGGTTTTGCAAAGTGAAACAACGGGACAGGAACAGAAAAACGAAAATATCCTCAACAAATCAACAAACTTAACATACAAAGCAGTTTCATAAATCGATACAAATTCTTTCATCGAAAATTGGGAGCGAAAGGAAAAGAAGGAAACCCAGCGGTCGGGAGTAAAGTGGCGCTCCGTTTTGGTGGCCATGTTTTCGCTTCGATCGTTACCTTTTCGCTTTCTTGACGCCGCCTGACGGTGCTATATTCTCCTTCACAATGCTACTACCATTAGCGGTCCTAACGATCGCGCTACTATTAGAGCCACTAGCTGAGGAGCTCCCCTTGCCAGTACCGGCGGACGATGAAGTGGGCACGATTTGACCGGACCGGACGGGGATAACTTTGACTTTCTTGCTCTTGTCTTGTTCCGACCTGCAAACAGGAGTGGTAGAGGCAAGAAGATGCAAGAACAAATAGAAAATCGCCACGGTACGAGCAGAAAGTGGAAAGAAAGTTTTGGGTCAAGGCGAATACTTGTTGCTACAACGCAGAGAATACGCGGCTGAAGCCAGACAGCCAGAAAGCAGAAGGGAAAACAGAACGATGTGTTACAAATGATAATGCAACAAAAACAAACACATTCGATTGCAACAAACTACAAATAAGCAAATAAAGTACGAACTACAACTTGTCAGTGTCAAGAAACTTAAAAATAATCAAGCGAAACTATACATAGAGGCTTTTCATTGTGATAAATAAATCAAAATACGGTACGGTCTTCTACTGAAACGGGACAGAACGGAAATATACTACGAGGTAGTGACAGCTGAGAACAATGTTCGAGATCGATCGTTTCGATTATTTGACCTAACTAAGACTGACCGCCGAAACATCATGCTAAAGCATCTACAAACGTAAATCATTATCTTCAATTTCCGAAGCGTCTGACATAAGACGATCTTCTGCGGATGTTACTTACAATAGATCCTGCTGATTCGCGTAGGCCACTTCTTCCAGTGCTTCGCCCAGTTCCTCAATGGTTGCACTTTCGGTAAAGTCATGTTGCTTTTTAACCTGAAAACGAGAAAATACACCATTGCCATCAGGGGAACCGAACAGAATGGAACAGATGCTTCGCAGCAGCATTTGTATGTCACTTACTTTGGCCTGTTGTGGTGCCTCGTTGATCATAAGCTGGAATCGGCGCTTGTTGTTGCCATTGCCCATCGTACCGAGGCCTCCGCGTGATGGTTGAACGATCGTGACCAAGAAATGGATGAGCTGAAGAACAAACACACATGAGTCGGGATGTTGTGCTACAGGCCAATGATCTGTATCGGATTATTCTGAACATTCCGAAGACTGCAGTATGGTGCTTGAACCTTTGTTCTGTGCGCGAATTAAAGCATTGCGTTTGACACGCTGACAGACGAAGCCCCAACTGAACATAACAGCATATCATGTGAAACGACCGCCGTGGTCGTTTCAAATATCAAAAAATTTGGTTTGCAAAGCCTATCCGAACCGAGAGCGGATTGAGTTCGAAAAAGAATTGGAAGTGGAAGACTGGTCAGCGCAATCAGATGAAATTATACGGCCAATAATCAACCCTCCGTCGTCGTTTATGGAAGAGAGACTTCACGACGCCAAATTATTCGTTCGTAAAAACCAACCGCGTATGGGTGCGTATAAATACATAACTTTACTTTTGAAAGATCGTTTGTAGGGTAAAGGCGGTCGGCATCTGCAAAAATCCTCTCCGCCGGGCCACGAGTGGAGCAAATTATCAACATAAAATTAAAATATTCAAATGCCACCGTGACGACACCAACTGATTCATTACACGCCGGGCCGGGCCGTCAGAGGGTTTGCGTGACAAAATATTGAGCTTGTAATAAATTCACACATTGACCAACCTACGTACCTTGTTAACAATCTGCTGCTGCTTGTGGTGCTTCTGGCGGAGAATCGCAATCTCACGCCAGAGAGCCTCGTTCTCCTGTTTCATCGTCTGAAAGCGGGAATCGAGTGAATCTTGCCGGCCACGCATGTTTTTCACCTCGCTCAGCACCCGGCTGACCGCTTCCAGCTTCATGGCGCTTTTGTCGTCCTGCAGTTGCTGGTGCTGCTGCTGCTGTGCCTGTTGCAGCTGCTGCTGCTTCGAGGTGGCAATCTTGCGCTTGATGTGCTCCAGCAGGTACGGATGGTCCTTCTGGAAGCAGGGATGGGTAAACTCCATCTCGTCCTTGTCGAACCGCAGGCCGCCATTGTCAATCGATGTGATTTTGTGGAAACCATCTGGAAGCAACAAAAAAACTCATTTGCATGTCGGAAGGAGAAATGGGAGAGAAAGCCGACTGGGTGGACTCAGAGTAACACTCACACATATTCAACTGCCGAATAAAGCTGGCCATATTGTTGTGTTTGTAGTTAAGTGGCAACAGTTCTTTGGCGAACTGTGCCTGATTCTGGATGATGAAACTGCGGCCATCCTGCAAAGAGAGGGACAAACTTATAAGCATTTGAGAGCTGTCTTGGAACGAAATTAGGTTGATTTCGTTGATTTCGTTGATTCGCGCCGAACCACTACTGATCTTTGAGAGAGATTACAGCTTATCGGACACGGTTGCCAAAAGTGGAATGTTGTCGGAATCAACGCACGAATGTCGCCTGATGAAGGAACGATCCGCGGAGTCCTTTTTCCCATTTACAACAGAGAAAAACATTAGAACAATTGTTTGGGATGATCGATTTCGTTCGCCCGATAATGAAGATATCTTATCTGTGAGGTAACTTTTTAGTAGAATGCTACATCGTCTGATTGACCAGAAAAAGGAAAGTAGTCACAAAAAGAAGCCAGAAAAACACACATGAAATAATTATCGTTGCTTTGCGGTCTGTCTCTGGCAGAACTTTGCCGCGCGTTTCCCGTCTAAGCTCGTGTTGATAAGGGAGGTTGTTGAGCTAATGCCCTTACTGGTTGACTCTGGTAGTACTGAATCATTATTCAGTACTCTTGGGCATGGTCCAACGCCGGACAAAATGAGACAAAATAGAGTGATGACACAGGGAAACATTGCAAAAACAATAAATCAACTCACAGCTCGTCTGCCCCAGCTAAATGCCAAAAAAGAAGATCAAAAACCTCCCTAAACCAATAGCGCGCCTGTGCGAACCGAAAAGTCTCATTTGGTAGGGACCAGAAACAAGTGCGCGGGTCAATTTGTAGATGTATTCAATGTTTGGTGCTTTCGCTGCGGTGGAAACTGTGCGCCACCACAATCAGCGGCCATTGGGCCTATTTTTATTCTCTGCCCGCGGCAATCGCAGGCCGGCAAATGTGGTTGCGTGTGTGTAGGTTGGACGCGACGCAATAGAACGAGAATTGGCCACCGGTGCTCGTGGCGGCAAAGATTATCATCGTCGTTAATCGCAGTATGATCCTACTATTCAGTCGACCATAGACAATAGTTGTGGGCAAATTTCCGAATGCCGAACCAGTTGGACCGGATTGATATGTTGGTTTACGAACTTTCTTCCAACAACGAAAATTTTCCTTTTCTTTTAGGTGTCATAGTTTTAATTAATGTCCTCTTTGGCTCACACCGTGATCGTGCAAAATGGATCCTCGCGATCCTGTATGCATACTTTCCATTTTCCATTCAAGTCCATTTTCAAGGACTCTTGATAAAAGATCATTTCCAGTAGCGTAGGCCAAGTGACTAATTGCCCCGAGTGCTAAGGAGAAGGTTGACGGTGCGTGTGGATTGAAATGTTTGCGATCGATTTTGATTTCACCCTCCGTCCGGCCGGTGGCGGTGGTGGGGGACATTGTTTCACCACCACAAACCACACACACACACAGTCCGGCCACAGTTGCGGTCAACCGCCGCGCGTACAAATCGATATGGTGTGGCCTATGACGTGGTGGTGGAACCATTTGCTGTAAATGATAAAATAGGTACAAAAAACGAAAACACAGCCTGCTGCGTTACGTAAAAAAGTGCTGCCAACCGGTAACCAACACACACACACACAGGTTTGTTGATTTACAGATGAGTGAATGATCGCAAGGAGGGGGACCAATAAAAGTTGCGGAAAAAGATAGGTTGCTTTTGTTGTATAAGGATAAGGCACAACAAACTGCTTCTCTTGCAAGGATTCGTTTCCGTCAGATATTCCAAACAATCATCAAATTCTTACGCACGCATTTCATCATCCCATCTGTACATGGCGCACGCACACACACACGTAGCGAAAGAACCTTCAACGAAGGACACGCGACGACGTCAATGGCGACTTGATGTCGAGTCACCACCAGAAAAAAAAACGACAACAAAACAGGTAAGTCGCCGACAGAAACAATCAAAAACCGGTCACCAATGTTCAATGTTTTGCCTTTGGGCGATGGTTTACTTTGTTGTTTCACGAAGTAAGCAATGAACGAGTGAACCCTCTCTCTGGGTGAACGCGAAACGGATGAACGGCCGGCTGTGTTGAATTTATTTCGACAAAAACATACAGACGGGCGGCCATCTTTGTTACACTATTCCCAACGACCTTATGGGCCGCTTTCCCCACCTCCTGACTATTGCTTCGAGCTCACGCTGTCTCGTTCGCACATTCCGACACTCTGCCTAGAGCTACACCTCGCCTCTCGCTCTAGCAACGGCACAGAAAAAAAACAGCTGCGGATGTTGGGTGAAAACTTGCCCAACGAACCAACATTTTTTCCACAACAGAACAACACTCACCGTACTCCACGATATCAAATCGTTCGTATCGCTATCCTCGACCAGGCGCCAGAGTTTTGCCAGAAACGCTGGAACGCCCGCACCCGTTTCGCTGAACGTGTGCATTTTGCGCAATCTTATTCCGCTGTGTTGCTGCTATTGTTGTTGGTTCACAAACACACACACCGTGCTACACCACCTCGCTCACGTACGCACTGTTCACTGTGTGTCGTCAGACACATACGCACACTCAGGAGGTAGCAATTTCCACATCCAACAAGGGTGGACCACAAAAAGGGGTTACCAAGCACTGGTTACTGCACTTTGAACTGCTTTCAGTTGTGTTCACTCGGTTTCGTTAGTATATTGCGTCGACAATTTAGCTTCTATACACAGTGCGCACTGCACATTGAAGGAATAATAGATCACTTAAAACGCAGTACGTGCGACAATGATTTCAATGTTTCGTTTTCCAAGTTCGTTGAGAGGAAAACACGTTAAATTCGACGGGAAATTCTTTCACACGCGCACCACTCAAAAACACAACCACTTGATTTTTTGTGAAATTTGAAATGAATTTTTCTGTACTTTTTGGACCGATGAACTAGAAGAATAAAAACCTAACTTTTGAACCTTACCTTTGTTAACCGAAACTGACCAACTTTGCTCGTTCCTTGTCAGCTGTCAATTCGATTGATCCTTCGTTTATACCATCATGTTCGGGTGCTCACGAATGCCACGAAAAGCGTAAGTATCTCTTTTCAGTGTACATCAGACCAACTAATTTAATCAACTAATAAGAAATTTAATGATGAAATCTTAACATAAAAAACGGTGGTTGAATTGAAAGAAACTGAGAAAGATCATTACAAATGAAGGATTAGATTATACCGAAGCACCTATTCATTCAACGTTCGTAATAGAATCAATATCAATCGCTACCAATACATTTTGGGATCGGCATTTACGGCTTGACGAGGGATGTTGAATTACTTTGCCTTTTGGCCGAGCGACTCTCCTTGTTCCTTACGAATTGTGGTAATGTATCTGTGGAGAAGCCTGAGCCGTTGAGAGAAACAATGTAGCAGCGCGTTTGGGTAAACAATAAGAACGAATACCCGTTGGCAACAGTTATTGTTAGCAGAAGTTCCCGCCTCGGAGGGCAACGGCCGGTAATAAAACCAGTAATAACCAGCGAAAAAGGTTCCAAAGAAGAACTGCTTTCCATCTCCTTGTTTTATCTCGAGATTAAGTTGTTCCTATTACCTAGTCTACAACGTTGAGGACCTACCTGTCTATCTGGAAACGGAATCGTGAGCAATATTCAAAACACGGAGTTATTCTCTAGAAAAAAGCAGTACAATTAAGTTTATTGATCTTATTCAGGTTGTTGCTGCGTTTCAGGATGCTGTCGAACGTCCTTGGTTGTGTTGCAAACTCGAAAAATGCGAATATTGTTGGACAATGAGCACATTGATGTTGTTGATAATGTTGTTGATCGAGCGAAACATAACCAGCAAATTCAAGCGCGATTTGCGATCGGAACACAAATCCGGCGGAAACTTGCCCAACAGTTTCATCTGTAAAGTGTAATGAGGAGCATGTCAAAATCATTTTTACGAAAGCACATTTTATTTAAGACCTTAACCATATTTACCTTAACCTGAATTTGCTGTCACAAATTCTATGTTGGAGCGATAGCACACGAACAGGAATTGGAGTTCTGTAGAGGAGCGTGCGTGGAATTCTTACTCTACCACTAAGCAGAACAGAAAAGAACAAAGAAGGGTTGTAAGTTTCGTACAACTTTCACACCATTAACCTACAAATTTGTTTCACGTTGAGTTTTGTTAACAAATGATAATCGCACTTTCAAGTTATTCAGGACCACTCCGAGAAAAAGTCCACAAAAGAGACCGTTTTACACTAAAACACGTTTTTGCAGTGAAAAATTTGACAGAACCCTTCCGATTTGACGTACGAACAAACCCTTTCTGTTATAAAAAGATTTGTTTAGAAAGACAATTGTTTAGAAACCAGATGGCGCTCGTGCAGAAGAGGTCAGATTTGAAAAAGTACCGCATTTGAAAAAGGAATCCCGATCGCCTATCTGGGTGTGATATTTTGTCCTCAAGACAACAGCCGGCGGATTACTGAAATATTTTATTGATTGATTTAATTATCGTACATTCACAGGCAACAAAATGTGCAAGATTTTCCCTGCTCACTTCCTTACACTTTCACGTTCCTCTCAAATCCTGGAAGCGTAATAGGGAATAAGAATCTGGAGCAATACACGCACAAAACAGAAAGGGCTCATTCTCTATTGTTTTTTTTTTGTTTGTGCAACATAACAGCTCGCTCTAAATAGCACTAAACCCAAACGGAAGCTAAACAACTTGCACAAATAATAGACCATTTCGCTACCTTCGCCGGAGGGGTTTTGATTGAAATCACCAAACATTGTTTAACGTTTCGAAACGCCGTAACCTGTTCCTGGCCACTATTCACAGAGCGGAGAGTATTTTACAATAGTAACGACATAAAAATGATATATTACTTTGAGTAACACCGTAACTCCCTTCTCCCGGGCGATCGGCTTCTGCCGTCCTAAAGATCACTATATACTGGGGATTAAGGTTCATTTAGAAACTGCGTTTGCTTTCTTCAATTGAGGACATCGAGAGCAGGTGCGACGGAAACTGGTTTCTTATCATTGTAATCCCCTCACCCGGGGACCGTCGTCGTGACTATTTGGCTAAATAAATCGATTTTCTACAATGCATCTACCGCTAGACGAGGAATCGAATCGAATAAATTACGAAGGCTTCTATTAACCGCTCCGTCTGCTCCGGCATTCGCTAGTCGTTAAAAATGCGCACACACAATTTAACCGGAGGACTTAACCAAGAGGACGCAATCCATCCGCGTTGTCCAGACGTTTACTTTCCTCAACGCATCTCTCGCCACGATCGTGAATATTTTGGAAAACTTGCAAAAATCGTCCGTAGCACAACAATGCTGGCTAGAGAATTATATTCACAAATTTTTAGCTAAGTGATAGTAGGTTGTATTAAGGTTGTGTGTCCCTTCCTTCGTTCCCGTCATTGTTCCAATTCTGCTTTAGTACGTAGTACGATCCGGGATGTTGCTTCGCAAAGTGTAGTTTGAGTAGTATTGGCAAACTTGGGGTGTCTCATTCATCGTGCCACTTAGAAGCATATATTGCACCACGCTGCTGGTGAACAAAAACAATCGAAATGAAACATAATCAAAAGTAACCTAAAGTAACGAAAGCAAAAAACAACAAAAAAAGTTATTAATAAAAACGATTATATTTGTTCTTTTTGCTTTAACTTAAGTATTATAAAAAGGACATAGTTCTGCGTTTTCCACTACAGTTCTCTGTCGACTAATCGGTTGTTTCCGGTATCTTCTCCTTCGACTGTTATCATCCTTTCGCCCCCACAGCGCTCGTTATTTTTCGTTAAACGTGATCAGCCACCGTTTGGGGGAGGGTCTCGTAAGTGACCCTGACCACAACTGGACCGATTGGAAACTTAAGCGACTATTTTACAAAAAAGACACTAACAAACGCACTAAGAACCGCAGGGGGATCGATGTTACTTGCGCAAACTCCGCCTGTTTCTGTCGATGTCGACCCTGACCCTGTGAGGGAGCGAGCGGGTCTGTGCGGAAGGAATCGTGTTCTTGGGGGAGCCGGGTAAAGAATCGATCATTTAACGGTTCAAATTATTGTAATAGTTAATAATAATATTAATTTAATATCTATGCGAATTATTCCGTTTTACTTCGTTAGTCTGAGTCGCATGAGTCTTATAACCTTCGACGACGTGCTTTCGTCGTAGGTGAAAGGTTCAAAAGTTAGAGAAAAAGAGAAGAATAAATGAAGAAACAAATTAACGAATAATGATAGCATACGACGCTATTATAATCAGGGTGTTTAATGTTCAATCCACCGACCATCATCTCGACCATCGTCTTCCTTTAATAATGGTTGGTTAATAAGTTACTGCGGATTGTAATGCATTCACGTTCTGCCCCTCTTTATATGGTATGTTACAACAACTATCAGTTTGCATTCGTAATTACTGTCATTCCTAAACCATAGATTAATGATTTATAGCTACAAAAGAAAGGGGAAACCTTTACGGCAGAGTGTTGAAAATAATACGCAGAAGTTAACCAAACAGAAACTGGTTAAATTGTTCAACAAACGGTTTAGTTACGGAGGCTTCGGGTTCAAAAGGTTCCCATTCGAAAGCCCAGCAATGTTTTGGGGGGATGCAATCCGGACGTGGCCTTTGCCAATGGGAATGTCGGACGACGAAGTTCGTTAAACAAGAGAGCCCCCTAAAAGCTGACACTTTTTGACTCTCGTAAGCAAATGTTGTGTCTTTTATCAGAACTATTTCTCATCGGTTCGAGGTTGGTTACCTTTATTTCTATCTTTTACGTGTTGGAGCGACGGTTAGAAAAAGAAAAAAATCATCAAAAACTAAATCATGCAAACTTTTCCCTAAGGGAAAATACCAAAACTGTCATATACAATACTCATTAAACGAATACGAAAGTGGGGAAGGGAAAAAAACTGAGACTGATAACAGGAGGTGGGTGGCGCAGGGCGCAGTGCAATATATCCTTGGCGTGCCGCACAAGACGTTTACTTTTTACGGTGACGCCCCGGCGGATGATGACTGCGGCGGCGGCGGCGGTGCTGCCACCGTCCGCGCAAACGGAGTACACCCCTTGGTGGAGCTGGTGGTAATGATGGTGGAACAGGTCTGGGAACGCCGGAGCTGCGTCCCTCAAATCACCAGCGCCATGTCCTTTTTGCTCGGCAGGTTCGCCTTCTTGCCCTGCCACAGCGAGTTGTGTATCGTGAACGCATCGATCGTGACGGTGAGGTGTTTGGTGTGCACTTGGGTGAAACATTTAGCACCCGAATTGTATCTGAAAGAGAAGCGCAAAAAACGGCGGCGGATTAAACCACGGAGTACCACGCAAAAGCGGCGGAGAGCAACGTACTTGAAAAATTTGTCGAACATCACATCATCGACCTGGCTCGGTCCGGTGCCGTACAGCTTGATGATCTGCTCGTTCTCGGGCCAGTAGCCGTACAGGGCCCGGAACTGGCAGCCGGCGTCGCGGAACAGCACCAGGAAGTGCTTCGCCTCCGACCGGGCAATCTTCTCCAGCACCTTCTGCTTGGCATCGCGGTTCACTGCACCCGGGAAGACACAGTACTCGACGGCATTCAGGATGATGCCACGGTTCGACTTTGTTGCCGGTTGTTTGTACAGTCTCGGCCCTATAGAGGGAGGAAATTAAGGCCCGAGGGGATTGGTTAGTTAAATCAAAAAGGACACCGCATACAGGGTACAGGTAAGGATGGGTTAAAAAAAAACGGATGATCCTTATTCCGCGCTACAGACCACTGTAATCCATCATGGAGCTCGCGTTCGACGAGATATCGCTCGATCCGTCGTCGAAGCCGCGACGTTTCGTTATTAACCCGGGCGGCAACGAGCCTGGCCCGGAGGGTGACGGCAGATGCCGGCTCGATGGTCCCATTCCCGGCGACGGTGCTCGCCTCGGTGGTGTGGCACGTCCCAGTCCGGAATCAGAGTCTGGGGTGTCATGCGAAAGTTGCAGCACAGCACGCGAGAGTAGCGTTAGTAGCGATCGCAGTCATCCGACAGCGATTCGATTCCAATCGCAGCAAGCACACGTTCACAGCAGGCACACAGGCGCAATGAGTTTGTTCAGACAATTATTCATAGTGTGTGTGCCATGAAGATGGATGGTGAAGTGGAGGGTAGAAAGGTAAAAAATATGAGTCAGTAATTTTTCCATTTTGGTTTTTCACAATCAAGCAGATAGCAACGTTGAAGGGCAAGCGTGTTATCAGAAGGAAAGGAAGGACAACGGATTGGTTGAAGGTAAAAAGGTTAGGAGGCTGTCGACTGCATCGAGTAACCACAGATGCATCCAGTGGCGTCCGCAGGATACTAGATCCTTCTGGGGGTTACTCGATTCATCCGAACGACAAAGTTGGATAAAAGGTTTGTTTCCGTAGCACCGGCGGCGGGTGTTTTCAGTGTGGCAAGCAGCAGCAAATTGAATTTTGCTTGATTAATTTGCCCAATTTGTTTGTAACGTGACACCAAAAACATATAGAATGAGTGTGTGTGTTAAAGAACTTAAAGAAAATAATGGAAACAGTGAACGTAAAGTGGGAAACCAAAAAAAAGAACACTAACAACACCATGAATGAAGAAAAGAAGCAAAAATAGTGCAAAAATGTAAATGTAGACCTCAAACGTGATGAGCTAAACCCAAATTCACAAACACACCCACAATCACACATTTAATTTTGGAGTAACACGGCGAAAATGGCGAAAACAAATGGCGATTATTCTCTATCCGGACGGAGCGGATTGGTGGACACATCCTCTGTCGGTCCCTGCTGCTGTGACCTTCGTCGAGATTGCTACCAATTGCTGCCCGCACGTGTTTTGCCTACCACTAAAAGTGTGTGTTGTGCGCCCCTCTAGGAGTGTTTTTCCTACTAAACCTAGCTACTGATTGCTAATCGATGCGGGGTTAGTATCAAACTGTTAGTGTTTCTACGGGATTGTTACTCTTGGAGTTACTTTTAGCAAACAAAGCGTTTCGACCAACTAGGACAACTACGCGAACGACGATCCCAACCCAACGGGAACTCAATCCAACCAGAGCACGGGCACGGAAAATCGATTACCTTCAGTAATATCGTGTGAAGATTGACCACTCGTTTTCCTGTTGATCGCACTGGGTGATCTTTTTAACGGACCCGCCGCCGTCTTAGCACTGCTGTTTTCGATCGTTAGTCGGCGAAAGACAGTGACCAGGCATTCCTGCAGCCGGGGGGAGTTGCGGTGGTTCGGTTTGGACAACAACGTCCGTTCCTCTTCCATTCGCTGCCGTTCACCGGATTGCCGTACCAGTTCGATTAGCTGATCCGTTTTTCGCCCACGATCAACTCCGGGCACCGCTCTAGTGCGGCACTGTGCCACAGCTAAGCACCGATCACAGTACCAGTGGGCGAGATTTTCCTTTTCTTCTGCCAACTGATCGAGCCGGAACGATGACGGAAATGCCACTGTTCGGCGGAAGGCAGGCTGAACAGGCATCGCATCGTCGTCGTGGCGCGACGGGTGCGACAATGGAACTTTGCTAATTGTGGCACAAGAGACACATAGCAGCATTGTGTAAAACAACGAAACGAATGTCGGTTTTGCACAAACAAATGCACCACTCGCGAGGATCGCGGCGCACCATCAACTGACCGGACGGTAGACGGTTCTGGAAGAGAGCTTTGCTCTCGCGCCAGTGTGGTATTTTCTGGATGCTAAAAATACGATCCATACGATCATCATACGGAGCACGGTTCCCGGTGATGATCGTACAGCGAAATTATGATATGTTTGAGAGCCGCGCGCCACTAACTGGACGCAAATGACGCGGTGGTCGACGCGCATGCTAGGCGCGGAACGATTTGTTTATTGCCCTCAGGGCCACAATAACTGGCCACTCTCTTTATTTAATCTAATTGCGATAAAAGTGGAGAGCACTTCGTTGTGCAGAGAGAACGAGGGAGATGGAGATAGAGTCAAGAGGTTCTCATCCAAACCCATCGATTTAAAAGCTACATAGAAACATAAACAAATGTCCCGCAAATCTGTAAGTGCCTTTGAGATGTGTGTGAAAGTAAAGAGAGTAACATCCGATAATAGTGTGCGAAGAAATCACGAAATTGAAGTAAATAAAACCAAAGAAACAGAGAAACCAAAATCAAAGCGATAAAAGGACAGCAACCGAAAGAGAGATAAAAATCCCACAGTGTAAGTCATAGAGATATGATAGAAAGGATATTTTTCTGAACGTTAATAACTTGTAAATCCCCTGTAATACCCGTCATTACTGAGCTGGGTGTCTTATGCAGTAACATTAGGACGCCTCAAAGGAAGTACCATTATTATTTGACAGAATGAGGCGCCCGTTGGTGGTGAGGGAACGATAGACTCTGTGCAATGACCATAACCATATCTGTGTGACCCCGTATAACAGAGAGGAGGCTTGTTTGCAGGGTATGAGGTTCATTAATGGTGCTGGTGCTGCTGCTGCCGTGTTTCGGCGCACCAGATTCTTACCGCATAGATTCATCAGGGAGTTCGATTTACGTCCCCGGAAATTGGCACCTTTCGCTAGCGAGATACGCGACAGTGTACGGCCCCGTTCGATTGTGGCTGGTTCTGGAAGAAGCACACACATACATAGGCATAAGGAATCGTGTGACGATCGATGAACGGGAGTACGATCTTCCCCCCTGTGTGCCCCGACGACGACACAGGCGATGGGACTGTACTATTCTCGGAAGGAACAGGGAATAACGGCGACACTAAAGAAAAGGGATCAAAAAACGCGGGCGCTATGTGGCACCCCGCTGAAATAATTGCTAAAGACTACGACGAAACGTAAAAGCAACGTGTAACTGAAGGTTAAACCATTACAGAAGAAGTGGTGTATGCATTGAAATCTGTTGTGTGCTACCGAAAAGGAAATAATACTAAGCGTAAAATCCATCTGCCCAGTAGTTTTCGCCAAACCAAAGGTAGAAAAATGGCCATCACATGTATCAAAAGCAAAACGGTGTGTATAGGGGGAAGGTCCCTTTTCCGAAAGTGATGATAAGAGCGCACTTCGTCCACCTTCTGGGGCTCTGGTTAACGAATCTCGGGTTCTCGAGCAGCGCGTGAATTTGGGTTGTAGAAAATATTGAGAAATTCATTAATGCCTAGATGACAAAATCAAAAGTAAAGAAGAATTAAGCCAACTTGTACAGAAGCGAGCATGCAATGATGATAAAATGGAGTTTCTATTATCTCTGCATCTCTCGTACAAAACAAGAAAATGTGTGCATTTTTTGTTAGTAGTCGTTTCAATGCTGTTGTTAATGGGAATCAAGGAACGGTTTGTTAGATGTTAGTTTAGTTATCTGCACACTACGGGTAAACAACTGCTGGGAAGCATATTTCATTCTAGCAAATATACGTTTATCGTCAACGAGTTAACAGAACAAACGAACGTCGCCTAAAGACGCAACGCGCAAAGACGTCCTTAGACGGAGAGACCATCACCAACCTCTTCCAGTTTTGTAGGATCCCCGGCGACCAATGGGCGTCGAGCTACTGCTAGGATACTCGTCCGGTGATTCTGCCGATCACCACGATCACCGATCGGCGCACGATAGTGGTAGTAAGTTTAGTAGAATACATTTCGATACATCGGTGCAGAAGTAGAAGCGAAGTGGAGTAAGAAAGAAAGAGAAATAAACATAAAATTGTTAGAATGTGTATGCCAATCGGCACTGGCGACCCCGTGTCTATCAACTTGCTGTTGCCACGGATCTTACGAAGCCCAAAGGGTGTGTCATTTATGTACAAACAAGCAAAGCATAGGCAAAGTGTTCGGCTTCCAATATTTAACAAACCTTCATATATTCTTGGTGACCCTGTTGTGTTCGTCGAACACATCACGCAATAGAGCTTACACACACATTACAACCCATCACCATCCGCCACCGTGGTATTGGGAACTGTTACCTCTTTTTGTGATCGGTAACTTTCTTTCAATTGACGACGGAAACTATACAAACAATCAGGCACGGAACATCACGGAGGCAAGGGTTTGGGGCCCCTTGATAAGCTAAAAAAGGGTAAACTTAACAAAACTAGACCAAACATTACCTCTGATTGCGAGCGAATCCTGCGATCCTCGGTAGTAGTCTCGGCGCATCGTGTTCGAGGCACTGTGCATTCCGAGACCTGTGATGCGATTAGTGTGTCCACCAGTGTCCAATAGTTCCGGCGACAGGGCAGAACAACAACACAACGCACACACGCGAATACACACATAAAACACATTTAGAGACAAACAATAGATTGGACGCACATAACGGGAAGAAAGAAAAAGAAAACGGACAAAACATAAGAACATACAGAAACAAGCGAAAATGAAACGGAATCGAATTGAAAAGCCGAATCAAAATCACCAATACTGGACGGGATTTGCGCGTACTCGCGTCCCTCAATGGCTCTGGCGTTCTGTGGCCACCAAGCCAACGATGTTGCGTCATGCTTGCCTCGGATTAGTGAGTGAATAAAGTTCGCTCTACTTACCGGTCAAGTTTGAGTTGGAACCCTTCTTGCCCCGGCTACTGAGGCTGGACGCTTCGCTCAGATCCACCGAGCCCGACTCGACGTGAATCGTTTTCGGTCGCGGCCGGCTCAGCTTCTGCGTGCGCATCTTTGCCGCCGGTGACGGCGTCGTTTGATGATGTATCTGCTGCTGATACTGCTGGTGCTTGATCTGTAGCTCACGATCGATTGTCTTTCCCTGTAACGGAACGGAGAACGCGGAATAAGTCACCGCCATACGCTACTGGACTCCGCGCTTCGGGGTCATACTTCTCTCTCCGCTTCTTCGATAGCTTTCTTGATTTTATGCGCATCCAGGATCGCCTGTCGACGGGCAAACTGTTCCTCTTTCTTGCGGGCACGCTCGTCCTCCTTCTCGCGCTCCTTCTCGCGCCGCTGCATGGCTTCGATTTCTTTGCGCGCCTTTGCCTCCTCGGCCTGCTGTCGTCGCTGCAGCGAAAGGAGCATAATTTTCTCCTTCTTGCGTTCCATCTCATCCACGGAGGTCTACGAAAGGGAAACAGGTTGAACAGGTCAGTTGATGCATCTCTTGATCGTACATAAGATTGACGAGCGTTACCTGATCGGTCGCAACATCGATCACTATTTTCGCATTCCGATCCGTTTCACTGCCGTACCCGTCGCTACTGTTGTTGTGGCTTCCATAGTGACCATTGTTCATGATGGCCGCTACATCCGCATCCAGCGTGTGGCGCCGGTCCCCAGCACCGTCCATCATCTGATGCATCATCAGAGCGGCCTGCGTAGACGCTGCGCTGCTGCCGCTGCCGGTGACGTTCACCTTGTGCATCACCGGCTCGAACGGCGACGAACCACTGTCCGCGATGATGCTCTTCCGCATGTGCGCAGCGTTGTGCTCCTCGTTGAAGTTGGCCGAGAAACTGCTGCCCGTCTTGACACTGAACGTACCGAAATTGTTGGCATTGGTTTCTACTTTACGGCACGCGATCGCGACCCGGGGGGCACGCAGCACACACGCGGGGAAGCAAGGAAAAGAGAAAAGAAAGTTAATTTTTACGATGACCAGCGCATGCACCGGCAGGGGCTGTTCCGTTTTCGCGTTGCGCTTGACTAACGACTGCCCCCGGCTAAGGCCACAAGGCAGACTAAGGTTGTTTTTTCTCCCCCAACACCTCGCTTTTCGATGCGTCGATTGCCGGAAGACAATCAAACGTCTTCGAGGCCGATTAAGCCGCCGATCATCGCCGACCCGCCGGGCACGGAAATGTCAAAAGCCAACGCCGGCAAACGATCGCTACTTTTCACGCCTCACCGAGCAACATACCTCGCGCGGACGAGCTCTTATCGCCCAGACTGTCTCGCCGTTTCTCGCCATCGACCGACTCGACACCAGCGAGTGGTTTGTCCTTCTTTGGCGAGCGTTTCGTCCGGAGCGGTGGTTTTGGTCTTTTCGGTTGCTCGTTATCAAACGAGATGTAGAACCCTTTCTCGTTCACGTCTTCTTGCGGGTCCTACGAGAGGGGGAAACAAATGTATTATGCCTTTCGAACGCAAACGAGTTCTACGAGTGGCCACTTACATGGAAACTGTTCGAGTTGAGGCTCGGCCTCGTGGGCGATGGTATTCTGTAAGTACGGTTACCGCTTGTTATGTTCAGTTTGCTCAGGTGTTTGTCCAGATCCTGCGCGTTCCCACTGACGCCACCAGCACCACCACCACTCGTCCTGTGTGCACCCGCCGGACCCTTGATGCTTCCGTACAGGGCATCCAGCTGCTGTTGCTGGTGGTGCTGCTGCTGCTGCTGCTGGTGGCGTAAGCTGTAACTATCGTTGGCACCGCCGCCGCTCTTCGATGTGTTGATCTCGACATCGCCCGAGTCTTCGTCGCCGATGAAGGAGATACTCTGCGGGGCCATATCATCGATCGGGGGCGACAGTGGCATACTGCGGTTATCGCGATAGTCATGATGCCCCGCACCACCCGGACCCGCGGACGGGCTGCTACCGCCGTTGCTGCTGATCATCATCTGAGAGATTTGGTTGCGCACCTTGTTGTGCTGCGGGCTGGCCGTCGACTGCTGGCCGACCATATGATGGGGATGATGCACTTCGAACAGGTTCTGGAATGACTGTTGACTACCGCCACTGCCGCCGCTTCCTACGCGGCCACCGCCACCACCGTACCCACTGTCACCGTCGCCGTTGTGATGGAGCGAGAACCCTCCGCTCGGGGCGGGAGATTTGTTGTAACCCTTCGACGCCGGGCCATGGTTCCAGGCGTTCACATCGACCATACTGTTCGATCCGCCACCGCCAGGAATGATCGGTGATGCACCGGCACCGACGACTCCGGCCGCTACGGCCGACTGTGCCCACGTTCGACGCTGTGGCGCTTGTGGTGGAGTCGAACCACTGTCGTGCAGGAAAAACTGTCCACCGCCACCGTGAGGTGGTTGCTGTGGATCCTTCAAATCTTGCTGTCCGTGCCCGTGATGATGCTGCTGTTGCTGATACGGATCCCGGTAGTGGTTTGAATCCTGGTGGTAGAACTGATGTTGCTGCTGCTGCTGATGCTGCTGTTGATGCTGCTGTTGATGTTGCTGATGGTGTTGGTCCATGTTCAGGTAGGAATTCGACGAGTACTGATGACTGTCTTTGCCCATGGTCCGGTACTGACCATTCTGATCACCGATCAGCTGGGTTTGGCTCTGTTCGCGGCTGTACACCAGGTTGTTGGGATGATGGGGCGGCGTCTGGTGGGGATTTGGCCCGTAGTTGGGCTGCATGTGATTCTGCTGCTGCTGCTGCGGCGACCCCTGTATGTACTGGCCCTGCTCGTTCACGTACTGCATCGTGTGCTGCGAAAGGTAGGGATCGCGACTAGGCGGACGCATTCCGTAGTTGATCGGAGACGATTGCTGCTGCGGTAGATGAGGACTAGAGCCGAACAGCGGGCCAGTGTTCATGGGCCGGTAGGTCGATGCCGGGATGCTTTGCTGGGAACCATATTGCTGCAATGGTCGAAAGATACGTTAATCGAGCACCGATTCCAATCATTCCTCTTTTCTAGCTTATAATACGCAAACAGCGTGAACGGCGCAAAATACAAAGTGATCGTCATGAAGGGTTATCACACGTTTGAACGCTTAAAGCTACGCGCGAGGTATCATAATTTGAGGATCGATCAGTTCATTTACCTGATTGAGCAGATTGGCTATCTGCTGCGCATGCAGTAGCTGCTGGGCCTGTAGCGTTTGCGCTTGAATCTGATTCTGCTGATGCGTGAGACGCTGTATGTCCGCCTGAATATCGTGCAAGTTGTTGTTCATTTTCGAAATGCTTTGCTGTTTTATGTATGTGTTTTTGTGTGTGTTTGGCATTTATTTTGGTCGGTATGATCGGTTGTGGTTTGTTAGCGTTAGCGAAGATAATGAAGCGCAACAGGATATGCCGGAGCCGGAACCGGACACGGAGCCGGTGAGGAGAGTTGTTGATGCAGCGCGTGAGGGTCGATGAGAGAGCGGTTAGTAGCCAATGTCAGTCAAGGAAGATGCACGCACAGCACACGGTTCATGTGACGGTTCGAACCGATTCGGTTTTAAGTTTTAATTTAGAGCGCAAAAGCGAGAAAAACGAGACAGAGAAAGAATGGAATGGAAGAAAAACGGAGAATGAGCGATTGTGTGAATTTTGTTAGCGAATATTACAAAATGTTACGCAGGGAGGAAGTGGCATTAACAAGGTGGCGAAGGTTGTTAAGTCGATACTCTCGAGGACAAGCAAACAACCGACAAACAAACAACGGAAAGTATTAATTAAAAGGATCACAGTTATTTACTTGATACTGCTCCAGGTCCATGTTCTCCAGATCGGGAGTCTTCTTCGGTTCGATTATTTGTGCATTCCACTTCTGCTCATACTTGCTGCTGCTGTGGTCATCCAAATCCTAATTATGCGCGTTGTATCATTACCATCATTATTCGGTAAACAAAAACACAAAGATAATTACAATTAGTTACTGTCCCGTTTTGGACGTGAAATGTTGTTAAAAGTATTCCCCATACGTGTTTTAAGAGGCGAATTTTGAAACTTAACATTAAAATAAGCCCATGCATCTGTAGAAGATCTTATATTAATGACCTATTAGAAATGTTAGTGATCGCTTTTGTTACTCTGTCTCTAAACGCCCAATTGTAACTTATGCTTATGTTTAAAGAGGGAGTTAAACGAAAAAAATGTTATGTAAAAAGTAAGAAACACCCACGGTGTGGTTTCGGAACTACACGCACAAACAGTACCTTGAGAGAGCAGGGCCGTTCCGCCTTTTCTACTACACCACCACGATCATCCTCTACTACCGTAGGCCCATCATCGATCGATTCTTTCGAGGTGGATTCCGGTTCACCGGGGACATTACTGCCACTTTTACTCTGCGCGCAACGGCAAATTGTGACCCCGCGTGACCAACAAGGAACGGAGGGGGATATAAGGGAAGCGAAGGTGATCGACAATATATAGATATGTACACGGTGGTGATGTCACGGGTCACACGGGTCGGTGGCGGTGTTGAATGGTGGAATGGTGGTGGTGGTGGTGAAGGAATAATGCCCCAACGTGTGTTCCCCCACGGGTCGGTTTGGGTGGGACGATTGTTGGGTTGTTCGCATTTTTGCATACAGGCGCAGCGCAGCAAAAAGGACGAAATGAAAGAAAATAAACGTAACATAGTTGAGAGCATGATCATGACTTGACTCTTTCACATCTCGTACGGAATTATGATATCAAACGCACACTGGTTGCCCACTGGTGCTTCACACAATCTAATCACAATGCGCGGAACACGGTCTGTGTCAAAACGGTGTGTGATTGTAACAATAAAATGAGCGGTAAGGGTAAAGCGAAAGATAAATGGCATAGTTCTAATGCACTAATGTGCTAGGCAATAGAGTAAATGGCATGATGCGTATTTTTGCCAAAATGAACACAATTTGCAATCGATAAAGCGGTATAGCAACGACAAGGCCGAGTGAACTCGAACACAGAAAACTCAAGTGATGGTGGCTGAGACTCGGGAACAGTGGGGCGTGTGACAAGGGAACGCTTCGAACGTGGTCCGCCACCAAAGGAGAACAGCATCTTAACTGTCCGAAAACTAGCCTAACGTACACGGTGCAGATAGATCTACAATTAGTCACAACGTGATTTGTACATTTCTAATAGTGGGGCAAGGGCGTGAACCCACGGGTGTGTGCCAACTACAAACTTGGAACCGAGAAGAAAAGAGTTAGCAACATAGGAATTCACTCCAAGACACTGAGAGCCATACATAATCAACACAAATACGGGGCGGGCCTCCGCGTGAGCTACATACTACTCCGATAAACCATCCGCTTCCGCTATCTACACACCAGCTCACTCTCACGCGGGACACCACCGGTTTTCGTATTAGTCAACGGCCGCGGTTCCCCACCATTCTCGGTTCCAGAGTGCGATCCCCTCACCTTGTTAATAGCTTGTAAGAATGCCTGTTTGCCAACCGTTTGCAGCTGCTTCGACCACGCCGATTCGACGCGCCGCTTTTCCTGCTCGATCAAACGACGCTTCTCCTCCAGCTTCAGCTTGATCGTTGAGATTTTCGTGGCATCCTCCAGCGGTTGATTGTCATCTAAAAGCGAAAAGTCGGCATTAACCCCGAAAATAACTCGAATCCGGTGTCACTTACCAACATCGTCCATTTTCTGCACGCTTATGGCCTGCTGCTGCCAGGTGGTCGTGTTGTTTGGCAGTGTTGCGAAGGAAGTCTTGCGGCGAGGGGTGAGCTCCACATCAGCAGCAGTGGCGGTCGCAGCAGCAGCCATTCCCGCGACAGCCATTGTCGTCGAGCTGGCATCTCCATCGACCAGATCTCGCTCGACCGACGCGCCACGACCGCTCGTCGAACCATGGCCACTGGTGCTGCCGGCGCTGGAATGTAGGGTGGTGCTGTTGTGACGCCGCAACGTGCCACTACTGCCGGGTGGCTTTTCCGTGTCGCGATCCTGCTTCTCGTTGCCCGAATCCGTATCGTACCCGAACTGAATCGAACCGCGAGCATCGGCCAACGAGGAGCGGGCCGGGACGACCGGTTCGATCGACGTGAGGCTCGTGTTGGAAACTTTGCGCTCCCGCTCGAACCGTCCCACGGTGTTGAGCTGATCCTGCGATCCGCCAAAGTTTTCGATCGTTAGCTGCGAATCATCGCTAAACGAATTCCGGCGCGATCGTCGCCCTATGGTAGTGACGAGAGACGCATACGGACGATCAACAAAACGACGCAGAGACGGCGGTGGCACATTGTGGTTAGAAAAAACAGAAGCTTTCACGAGAATTTTCGAAACATTTAACGGCAAACACAAGTGAAAAGCAGCAAAAACAAAAAAAACACTATCGCTGACTATCGCTAAACTGAACCAAGCGAGCGAAGCGCACTCTCATGAAGTTAGTGAAGAGATGAGGAGCTATGAGGAAGGTCAAAAATCGTGGACGTGGCCTTACCTGAGAAGCTGGGTTTGCGCGACTCTTCCCAGTTGCTTGGCCGACCAGCCGGGATGCTATCACCTAGAAGCACCACGAGAAGTGTTTTGAAAACGTAGAAAATACACCGATTTAACAACTGATCCAGCCCGAACCGATTGAACAGGGCCATTGCAGAGGCCACCACTCCGGAGACACAGAGAGACGATCGTGACTCGGCGCCGTTTCGCAGTGTTCTGATTTTGGCGCAAGTGCTTCTTCGAACGGTTCTTGTCCCCTTTCTCACTCAAACGCTACTCCGAGGGGCCATCATCCACTCAAAAGCGTCCATCACAAAGCACCATATCGTCCACCAAGCCGGCCAAGCTGATCACCGAACCGCAACGACATCCAGAACTAACGGAACGGATAGCACGACGCGACGCCGTCCCTTTTCGTCGTCGGTCAGTCGTCTGTCTTATTCTTTGCACTGACCAAAACGTCGCCACAACAACAACAACAACAAAAACGGAGCCGGACACACAGTTTTCCCCTACGGGGGGCCGACGAACCGACCGACCACCAGACACAATTGGAAGTCGTCACGAATGGGTCCACTTCCGCACACTAACTGGCGCGGCCAGCCAGCTTGGCGTGCATTATTGGGTGGTGCCAACCGCAACCGTTCGACCACAGGTGGTCGAACGGCCGTGCCGTGCCGTGCAAGGAGACGGCCCGACGACTTGGCCGCGCTCGCGAGTAGGTGGAACTTCACGTTTGGGTGCATTGTTTTTCTTCTCTATTTTCGATACAGGTTTCCACCGGCATGAAATGGTTCAGTGAAGGTGAAATGGCAAGCAGAGCGAGAGAGCTGAAACCGTGTATGTGTGGCTCTGTGGAACGCACCGCCGTGGTCAGTTGGCGCGGGTCCTCGGATAATTTAGCGAAAATGTAGGGGTGTGTACTGGGTAATAGTTTTATGTTTTTGTGCCACTCTCTTCGCGGGCGCATTTTATTATATTCCTCGCTGTCTCGCGCGCCGTGTGGCAATTAGCAGCAAGGAGCTGCCGATCCACTTTCCCATTTTGGCGCAAGAAGCAGCACCGAAAGGGCGATACTTCATTTCGCTGCGCAACGATTGAAATGATAGCAAAACGTATTCTACTTTATTCTAAAACCAGCCACAACTTGCCACGCTTCGCTGTAATCTGCCCGCGGTTGGTGCGAAAACGAAAATCGTTTGTTCGCAGGTATGTTACGGTTGGCGGACACCGTGTGCCGTGAACCCCTTGATGATTGAGAGGTCATAAAAGAGACATGGAATGAAATCGAAACTACAACCGCCCCACGAAAGGTGAGATGCGCGGCGTAGCAGCGGTGTGTCATAAAGGAAAACTAATCAAAAATGGATAATTTTGCAGAGAGACGGAAAGAGAGCGATAAGCGACCCACGCGGCGTGCCATTTTGGTAAAACTTGAGAGAGTATGTACGCAGAGAAAATGGATGCGCAATGCGCGATTCGATGATGCGTGGTTCCAATGGCTCCCCGCTATTACGGCCTCTTATGGGCACAATCTTCAAACGGGGAAACGGGGCCGTTCATCGGCCACTTTTGATGTGTTGGAAGTTTCTAGGCGACCTGATATTAAGAAATTGTCAGCCAGTGACGAAAACGTTGTTGTTTCTCAGTTCGTATGAGTGCGCCGTGGTGCGGAATGGTGCGGAAATAAAACTCAACGGCAAAAGAAGCGGAATGTATGGGGCGGCGGCGGCAAGTGCGCCTTGCTTGCTAAAGAACCTAATTGTTTGTCTCCTAATTCGCAATCGAAAGCAACGAATTCAGAAAAAGGAAACGCGATAGAACAGAACAGAATGGAACCATAAGAAAACCGTGTCCATTGGGGACGTGTCTACGTACCTCGTTCTTCCGCTTTGGAATCGTTGTTGGTTTTCTCCTTGGCCTGCCGTATCCTGGCCGGCACCAGTGGTTCGTGCATCGATGACAACGTTGGCACTCCTTTGCTTCTGTGGACCACGAATCCTAAAAGCATAAACGTTTTTGTCGCATTAGATAATAGCAGCGGTGATAGCAGTTTACCTCCCTTCGCTTACCTTCATCAGGATCCGCCTGATACGGTGATTGATGCTGCGGCTGCGGTTGCTGCTGCTGCTGTTGCTGCTGCTGCTGTTGGTACAACTGGTGCGGTTGATGCTGTTCCGGTGTTTCCCGACTCGCCTGAATGTGCTTCCTGAGTGTGCTGGCCGATGGCGACCGATTGACTGTTCGCAGAGATAGGTGCGAGGAATATTGTAAAAAGAAGAGACGTTAGAAAAGTGAGGCATTTCTGCTCCATTTTGCTCCACACACAATATCTACTACCATCCGTTATGTCTAACACGCAGTGAAACCAAACACAATCCGGGGTTTGGAAGAAGAAGACAGAGAACGCATAGGTAAAGTAAAAAGGGAACAACACAACACGAAATCGAACAGAAAATCATCGGCAACAGAAATGGTTAAAACTAAGACGGATAAATGATTGCATTAAGCACTAAATGAACGGGATCAGCAAACAATATGGCGAACAGTGCAATGAAACGAAAGTAAGTAGCGTACAAGAAAAGCCAACAAAGAATGCATGCAAAAATCCCGAAAAGCCAAGCCCTGCGGGGGGTGCAGAGATGCAGTTTGATTCACTTCAACATTTAACCGCGTTTTAGCTGGCGGAGCATCTATAATCGCTCTAAATACGGTGCCGTTTAAAGCCTATCTACCAATGAACCGAAAATTGGGCTCCCCCTCGAAGGGGGGCAGAGAGTAATTTAAAAGTATTCCAACCGGCACCCAAATCAGGCACGTGCGCCTCTCAGTGGTCCGACCACCGCCGTCGATCGAAAGCAAACATCCGCAAGTTTCACTCCCGGGTCCGGTCCGAAAGTAGCGGATCGATGAAAGTGAAATGATCTTCTTTCTTGCTTTCTCGATCGTGGTCTCCGGTTGCTGGCGGTTTCCGGCGGCGGGTTTGGCACATATGCGCGTTCCCGCCGCTCTGTCTCGGAAGGCCTCAGCTGAAGACCTGAGGGGGGTTAGAAGATTAGACGGAGCAGAAGACGCTCGATCTCGAAGGCTCTTCTGTCGGCAGCAAGAAACCCGGCGGGTTCGTCTGGAGCGCCGACGTCTGCCCAATTTTCCCATTATGAGGGGCCACTTTTCGAATTAGACCAAAATTTCCAAACCGTAATTGAAGTGCGTGCGTAAGTGCGCGCCGGTGCTTAGAATGGAGCGGCGTTCGCTCGAAACGTGCTCGAAGCTTTGAGAGCTCAAAGAGCCCGGAAAGCAGCGGACTTATGCAGCGGACTAAAGCACTAAAACCGAAGCCCATCGCGTATCTTTGGTTGGCACACATTCCGGAAGCCCTTTTCTGGCGCCCGCAATAAACGATCACCCCCACGAGCCAGTTGCCGAAAATGGACATTTACCAACGCAGAAACCTGTTGCCTGGAGATCGACAATGCGGCCCGCGGGTGGCCAATCTGCCCATCTGGCTCGCCACGAGATGGCGGAAGTGTCGAATTGGCTCGTTTTGAAAGTCTATTAGGCGGGATTGTTTTAGCGATTCCCATATTGGCACGGAATGCGCTCACGGCAAGAAACACCGGAGGAATGCGCACAAAGCAAAACTCTACAGGGCACAGGCCTCGGTGTCGTTGTAAAACGCACCAAATTGGTGACGTTTACGAAATCGGTCGCGCCCACCAGCGAACAGAGGGGGAAAACGGTTCTTTTTTCCATTTTCCCGGGTGAAGAATTTGCGGTGATCCGGAGGAGGAAAACAGAGCAACCCTGTTATTGTGGTGCCCAAGTAATCATCAGCGCGAGCCAGGTCAGATCTCCGAGCGCGCGAAAACCTAACTCTTTGCTCGATTTCTCAAATTTATCTTCAAACCAAACACGACACGGGGAATTGCAAAATTTGCCGTTCCAGCGGCAGCGACACTCGTGCGACGATGCGAGGCCCCAATTTAGAAGCCGTGGAGAAAACAGCTTTCCACCCGACCGACGACGACGACGCCGTGGTCTCCCAATTTGACTATTGGACTGTCGTTGAAAGTGATCGTGTGGTCGGGGGGCCAGAAATGCGAATCGAACGCGGCCCGCGAACGAACACTACTGTGGAAGGTGTTCACAAACTACTGGCCCTTCCCTTTGACCGCCTCGAGAGGGGCTCGAGGTATGGCACCGGATGTGATACATTTCGATCCGAGCCGTGATCTGTCCGAAAACAAAACCGGGAAATGGGAACGAGAAATTGCCGCAAAATGTGTTTCATTGTCGGCAGCAAAAAAGGCAAGCGATCATCTCCAGTTCCTCCAGTGCTCCGTAAAAGCCGGAAACAATGAACAAGAACCGCATTGCTGCACATTCCTTTCCTTGTACTGCACACAGAGATTGACACGTTTTGTGGCCCGAAAAGGGTGTTGTTGTACGAACTACGAACAACGGTTCGCACCTCGAGGGCATTAAAATTCTTCCATTTTGCTCCAAATTGCAGAGACGCCACCGGGGGATCGGTGCGACAAAGCAAAGAGGTGATTGTCTCAGCCCTGGTCACATGCAACATAAGAAACAGTCGCTGCTTTCTGCATAAAGTACAATCAAAAGTAAGTTTATGTCACACAATTAGGAGAAAACGATTTCGAAACAAAATCGAGTTTAATGTTTTAATTCAGTTGCGCAACATACCGGTAACGCAATCAATCGGCTGTTTACAGTTGTGTTGTTGGCCCCCCCCGGGTGTCTTTGAAGGTTTGTTTCACTTCTGACTCATCTCCTAAGCGTGTTTCATTTTCCCGACTTTTCAAAAAGAGGAACTGTCAAAGGTCTATTGCCCGGTCTGGTGGGGCGCAGGAAGGCAATTTGTTCACTCTGGCGCATCATCGCGTAAGGCGGAAGCGCACGTTTCTCTACGCATTTGTTGAACACGATTAACAGGTATAACACGACTTGGGCTTGTGGCCTAGGGGCGATGGCTGATTTTTCGAGCATCAATAAACACCCGCGGCGTGGATTAAGACAACACAGTAAACATGACACCCGGGGGAAGCAGCAAACGGACACAAAAAGTGCGTTTTACAAACCACCGATAACGCGCCCAGAGGAGAAAGTGATTAAAAGCAATGCACCAGGCCCCCCCAAAGGCGATGCGGATGGAAAGATCGATGTAAGGAAATGTAGCTACATCGTGCGCTATACGCACATAGGACAGACAGGGCTGGACGGGCTCATGCAAAGGATTTTCTCTCTACGATAAGCGATAAAATCGAAATAATTTCTAAATCAAATACATCCGGAACAACGCGAAACAGACGTGAAACAAAATGGCGTTTATGCTTATGGCTCCATCAGAGAAAAGTATATAGGACGAGATGCATACTACCAGCGAACGATACAAATGAAAAACAAATGAAAAACAAATGGAAACTACACAACACATAAAGTAAATGAAACTAAACACGGAAGCAATATGGGCGAAACATAAAAGATGAAATGATGCGAAGGACAGGACTGAAAAAGTAAAGTCTAAAGAGACCCATACTAAACAAGCAAATTAAAAAGAGGATCTCTTGAATGAACAAAATAACGAATGCAAAAACAAATCTAAAACAAATACATCGTTGCGGTGTGTAGTTTTCTAGAGTTTGAACGGGACTTTGTTTTGGGTTGAAAGTAGTTAAAGAAATTGTATTAGACCTTGAAATGGCGGTCGATTAATGGCACCATTGCCAGTACCGGTGCCGCCAAAGCCGCCTCCGCCACCACCACCACTACTGCTGGTGCCGCTACCGCCGCTGCCGCTACCGGGTGGCGAATCGAGCCCGGGGCGCAAATCGGGAATGGCCGCGATCGTCGGTTGATTCGCGAAACCCCTGCGATGGGCAATGCCGTGCTCATTGGTAGCGCCGGCTCCGGCTGCGTCTGGTGTGCGCGCGGGTGTTTGTATCACGGGAGAGACATACGAGAAGTGTTGGAAAAGTCAGTTTTAGTCCGTGGTTTCAGATGGGAAAACGAGAGGTGGAAATTCCGTAGAAGAAGCATCCCACAGGATGTGGCTTTGGCGGATCGATGAAAAGAAGAAGAGAACGAACGGCGGAAAAGGCGATCGAACCACATTCGTCGTCGTCGTGAACCATTTGTACCAAGTGCGAAAATTCGCCAAATAGCGGACACCAAAAGCAATACCCCCAGAGAGGGACTAGAGGACAGCCTTTGGTGGCAAATATAGTATGCCCAAAAACGGGAACCGTGAGAGCAAACAAATGTGTGATGCGCATGAAGAGAATGGCGTGAATGCTGCTGGCGACAGGCCAATTTCGTACGGCGAATGAGGATGGTGTGTCCACGAAACACGATGCGGCCGATATGGTGGTGGTGATGATGGTTTGCCCTTTTCGGTGTATTTGGTGTGATGGTAATTGAATGAAAATTAAGAATTTACAAAACGAAACCCAACACGCGGTAATCTCGAACAGAAGATTTTCTTTCGCAGCTCATATTTATAGAAAGCTGTACGGACGGCTGTGATGTTATGATAAAAAAGCGTACAACCATAACAACAGAGCCAAAATTAACAAAACATGTAATAAAGTAAGAGAATGATAAACGAGAAACGGAATACAACCATAGTTCGAAAGGGGAAAATTCAGATAACTATTTATGAATGAGTTTTCTATGATAAAACTTGCGAATCACGAGAGGTACACTCTCCAAAAGAAGTCACAAGGAGGTGGTGGTGTACCTACTAACAGCTTCAAAGTAGAGAACCCGTTGTTTTACAAATTTGCTCATTGTTGTTCCATTTTTACGTGCACGGGCCTATCATTACCGCCTGTGTCTAATGAGGGAAGCGCTAACTTTGGAATGTGCGGGGTGGCCGAATTGAAGGTTTGCTCTACTCGAAAGCCGCCAATACAACGACTAAGGGCACGTTCAGCTGATTACACCCATCTTTTTTATGTAGGAAAAGAGGAACTAAGATACAGGCATTCAAGAAACCTACGGACACCATCGGAGGGAAATGAGTGGATAGAAATGTTAACGCAAAATGGTGGCAGGAAACCGAAAAGAAATGTCTGGGAATATCGGCAAAGCTACAGATAGATGTGAAGAAACAAACAAACCAAACCTGACCAAGGCGCGTGAGGACATTCAAACCCAAAACCATAATAAGCTGCCGGGGAGTGTTAATTGTAAAAATAATAACTAACACTGGTCAAGTCAACCCACAATTTCCACACACCCAGGAGAAACAAGAAACCGAATGAAAACGTTTAATTGACTCCGTTTAGTATCATAAAAAGCAATAAAAACAAGCAACAGATAAAGAGGTGGCGAGCGGGTGGGCCGTCCCGATCCGTGATTTCTGAACAACTTGTTTGTTTTCCACGAAACACCTGATAAATCCGAATTTATGGGCGGACACGTGTAAATGGATTGATAATGCAATAATTTTGAACCGATGTAATTAATGACGATGGTGGTGGCGATAATGTTTTGCTGGATTCAGATTTGACATCCTATCAGTCGGGCCATAATCGATGTTCCGCGGATGATGAATGGTCGATTTAGGATACTGCGCAAACGGCCTGTGTTATCGTGCGCTTCACGCTTGGAACCGACCACCGACGGAGAAGTGGAGACGCGCCCGCTGTGAACTTACCTGTGGGCTGCTGTTCCATGCCCGGATAGCAGACACATTTGGCCGGATGGATTTCGAAGAGGTTGAACAAGTCCGCCAGCAGCACGACCAGATTCGGTTTCATTGAACTGCGATTGAAGAGACGGGCAAAAGGTTTGCAAATTGAATTCAATCTTATCGGTGGGTTGATTCCGGGACACTTACCCCCGCATGTAGGTGATGTCCTCTGGTGACATGTGAAACACGCTGTATGGCAAACTTCGCTCGGAAAAGTTACTAACTATCAGAATATTGTGAATTGAATCCTGTTGAGGTGACATGATAAATAAAACATTTGAATAAGCAACGGCATTGGCATTAGTATTCGGTCGGTCGGTGCGCACAACAAACAACGGAAAACGAATGTTTCTTACGCCCGGTACGGCCATAACAACTTATTCTTTTCTTGGGGTTATCTGCGTTATGTAACTTTACCTTCCACAGAAGGTAGGCGGGTTGGCTGGCGCAACCGACTGAATACGGACGGTTCTTCCATCGAAGAAAGGCAACATTTGGACAAGCATTTTACACTCACCTCAATGGTTGGTACGTGGTTGAATTTAACGCTATGCCAAGGAACTAGTTTGGGACAGTAGTACGAGATTAGATAAGCCAAACAAACGCCGTCACACAGTTCCCGAAAGTCTCGTACAGGTGGAACGTCCGGGCTCTGATGCCGTTGACCCTGTTTTCGCGGTGAGAAGGGGTTTGAAGAATGAGTTTTAAAAGCAAATCTTCTGGATCTCACAATCCTAAGACGGCGATTATAATCTATTTGCTCTATAAATCACTGCCGAAACTTACATATTCATCCAGCGCTCCGCTGCCTCCATTGGCCGCCACTTCGTAGTCGATGCGCTTCTTCAGCGCACCGATCACATGCGAAATCCAATTCAGTAAGGCAGGTTCATGATGCTGAACGGTTGGCGCTACACTACGGCCCGAAATTCTGTAGGTAGGAAGAAACGACGAAGAAAGCGGATTAGCCAACTTCGAACCGGAACGTCGCACAGCTTGCGGAGCGTTTCATCCGCCTCGCGGAAGTTAGGTAAAAATGAGAAGCTCATGACGGAGCAGAATTAGTGTAAGTTTTTCTTTGGTGGAACGAAAGCTACGACCTTGCTCTGACATGAGAGCCCGGTTTATTGATCGTAGCGAAGGTTCGTGGGATCGCCTTTTTTTGGGTACCTTCGATGAGGTATTTCGCAGAAGAGCAAAGATCAATATAAAACAGGGGTAGTTAAATGGCACGAAGGAACGTCGTAGAAACCAGCTTTCGTCCTCCTAAATTACGGTCACACAGCGAGAGAGAGAGAGATTCGCAATAGTCTCCTTCTGGAGCGGTGTCGTGGGTTTAACCTTGCCAGCTTGATACCTGGCACCGGGCTGGGTCTTCTATCGCTTTACGAACGTAATCTTATTCAGCGCGCCTTGAAATTGTGTCCACTTTAAAAGAACCCGCCATGGTCGGGGGGCCGTTCGGATGCGTCGGCGTTCACAATCCCCACACTGCCGCCTGCTCTGACCACTGAGGTTTATTGACAAGAAAACTGGTTTACGCCCCACAAACTGAGCAGCACAGGTTGGTCGTCATCTCAGCAACCATATGGCGGAATGGCGGAAGAAATATTCTGTGAACTGTGAATGATAAAACTGTTGATGTGAACCTTTTCGAATCCATGTTCAGGGCGGTAATTAGACGAAGCACACAGCACACAAGGCGCAGCTACAGTCACTAGTTAGCCACTGTCGACAAAAAGCATAGGACCATGGGCCGTGTGACATGCACTGCTCCGAGAACAGACCGTCTTAAAAACCGAGCGTGACGGTCCAGTCTCGTAACTATGGAAATCAAGAACCGTCCCGATCCCGGCTGTGGAATCGATAATCCGACAGCGAACTGCATACATTAGCGCGACCACCACTCCCCGACCAGTCGTTCCACAGCAAAAAGAAGATGTGGTTTACGCTCTCGGAGCTCGCCTTCAACAAGTGCAGGTGTACCGGCCGAGTGTGGACGAATCGGGGCCAATGTTGCGTAACATTCGGTCTTTGTTTCGGGGAGTTTCGTACCTTTCTAAAGCACTGGAAATTCTTCCGCTGGAAGCCACCTCTTTAGCGTATAACACCATCAGCGCTTCTATCACAGCCATATGTGCATTCTGCGAAGAGATAAACGAAGAGCAATTGGTTAGAACGAGGGACAGCCTTCTTCGATGGTGGGCAACCTACAATTCTAAGCGGATTCGTCTGTATCAGAACCGTCTCGGTTAGCGGCTGATCGGGCGACTCGTTGATGGGTACACCCTTCCGGGAGAGGGTCTGCAGGATCGACCAGTGGTTCAGGGTCTGGTAGTTCGGGTCGGAGTAGATGTTACTCAACACCTGACAGTAGATCGATGCGTTGCCCAGCCCGACCACGATCTGTGGCTTCAAGTGGTCCTGACCGTCGTGGTCCCGGTAGAACGGATCCTTCAGAATGTCTGGCACACGATTGTTGTACGCTTTCGAGAGCAGCCACTTGGCGGACGCTTTCTGTTTGGCCTGAAAAGGAATGGGAAAAGCAGAACGATGAGAGCGTTAGTGAACATGTCTACTTTGACCAATAGAAACAAGAACGACGGTACTATGAGGAGCGAATTGGTGATGCATTACACGGTGAGCTAGTAACCATTGGTAACAACGCAACTTTCCCATCTCAATCAAAACTGGGTTTCGAGTGTGTCACAGAGACCCCTCTCTATTACTTCATTGCGTATCGCAACGCTACAAACGACGCATTCGAAGCAGAAAAAGTTGCAAAAAGGCCAAGATTAATCTACCCATTGTTTCGTAGGGCCTACGGCACCACCAGCGAAAACAATATTGTCAACAACAACGACAACAATGTGACCGAAACAGCTTCAGAAAAGTGTGACAAGGCCCTATGTAACGAGACGATGAGATTTGCCAAGGTGTTGTGAGCCCTTCTCAGCTGTGCCGATGTGTGTCAAGCGTTGCCCCCTCGAGGGCAACTACGTATAATTTTATTGTTTTCTTTTCCACCACACACACACACACACCGATGTGTGCGTTTGCGGGATGCTCTGGAGGTCCTTCAAGGACACACACCCTCACGGAGGAGTTCCTGCTATCCGGTCCCACCCAACGAGCGGTCACAACAACACGCGCGCGGCCGATAGTTTGCGTGCGCCGATTTATGTGTACATTGGCATAATTATGGACCGGTTTTTCAACATAATCACCGCCTCTCGCTCTTTCTTGGCGGTGCGACCTCTGGCGGCTCGGGGGCCACGGCACGCAATAACGGCACAACCGAATGCCGCCGACCGACCTCAAACATCGCTCCCCATTTTCTCACCAAAGTCAAGAGAGTTCGGGTTAAAGGTGAACGATCCGCCTAGGGCGCCTAGCCCTCCCCGCAGCCGGTTTTGGGCGCGCGCGCGTGGCTAAGGTGAGTTTGTTTACCTTTCCCGTTAAAGCCGGGCGCAGCTTGCTGTGATATGCTTCGTGTTACCGTTTTTAGCCGTATTAATATGCAACATCATTAATCACGCCAATCGTTAGGCATAACGCCCTGCCGTAACGCTACTTAGAGGCGTGCAGAATTGTGGGGTGCCTAATGGGTGTGTGAACCCGACCACACCACAAATTGGCAGCGCTAGTGACGGGAATTGAATTGTATCAGCGCGACGTCGTTACGTGGCAGAAAAACCGATGGCCTGTCGGAGTACTTTCGGGGATTGTCTCGCTTTTCGGTCATCCAATCCCATAAGCCAGTTAGCGGGCTAATTCATTAATCCCATCGCGGTCCTGCCTGTCCTGCCTGGCCGATTGCAGCACTACTGGTCCCCGCATGGTGGGAGAAAACTTTTCCAATTAAATCTACAGATCCGCACCCGCCGCGGAGCAACCGATTACGTAGGGGTGATGGTTACTGTGGACCATCCCGCGGTGAAGACGCAGCGCGCCGTGGCTTGCAGCATTTAAGGGGGGCCGGCCAAAGTTGGTTTTCCATTCGCAATCCGCGAACCAGCTGATGCCATTTCACCGAAACGCGGCAGCCGCAACATACTGTTTCTAGGTCGGCCCGGGGTTGGTCTGGGTCGGAGAAGAAATCGATAATTCAGTGCGCACCGCCCACTGGCCATTTCTTGGCCACGATGGCGAAAGGTGTGCTGTGGCCGGCAAACGTTTCTGCTGGTGCTAATGAATGCATTTTAAAAGCATTTCAAACGGATGTCAAACAGAACCGGTGGCCGCCGGTGACCACCGGCGGCGTGTGTATTTTTCCAAATTTAATTATGGAAATTCAACGATTTTATGCTGCATTGAAGTTTAGGCGGGGTCTTTAGCTTGAAATCGAAAGGGGCGCCGCC
The DNA here is from genome assembly GCF_943734635.1 of Anopheles cruzii. Taxonomy (NCBI): domain Eukaryota; kingdom Metazoa; phylum Arthropoda; class Insecta; order Diptera; family Culicidae; genus Anopheles; species Anopheles cruzii. Next base: position 2,009,735 of record NC_069144.1, read on the forward strand.
GCTGCCCGGTTTCCCCTCCGATTGGGGCCGCCGAAGGGGTTTCGTTTTTCACGGCGCTACATTGAGCATGACCCAGTTCCAGTGTGTCGATCGCGGGCGATTCGAGCTCGATTCGATCCGTAACATTGGCCCAATGTTTTAGAGAGCAAACTGCGCCCGTGGGGGCACATTTTATCTGCATCCCACGCCGTTCCGGGAGGGGTGTTCCGGAAAACGGTTCCATTTTTTTTTAATATTACACGCTCTATTGTCGCTTCGCCAACGATTCGATTTGTAGTCATCTGTCAGCGGTCACGTTTGGTCCCGGTTTGTACAACAAGAAAGCACGCGTGGCACCCGCGGCGCGGCGGATTTTTATCATCCGGACCCACGTTTTTGTTTATGTTCAGCACCAAGTCATGTTGTGGTGCGTCGTTTCAGCTGCTGCTTTTTATTATTAATGTCCAGTTTTTACGCCATTCGCTCATTACGGCGTGACATGCATCGTGGCTCGCTGGCCCGAAAACCAGCCGGACTGGCCACCACTCTGGGCTGACATCATCCCGCAGCAGCAGCAGCGTGCGGTGTGTGGCTTACTTCGGAAACCATTAGATGATCACACACTGATCGCGGATACGTAGTTTATTTTTAATTAAGCTATCTTTCGCGTCACTGGCCATCAAGCCAACACGATAACCTTCTTCGGAAGCATAACGAAAATAAGATAGTAACAGAAATATGCTCGATAGTGCCGCACCGCGGCGCACACAGCTAAATCAATTCCGAGTCCGTTCCGGGGCCTCGTTTCCGTAAACGGCTTACGATTGGTGCGCAAAAATAAAACTCTCGGTCTCGTCGGCACAGCATAAATTGTGCACTTTCCGCACGCTTTCGATGAGTCCGCGATGCGTCAGGCCAGTCACGGAGCCCCAGCTGCCCGCTCTCTGGATGCGCACGGCGTGCATTTGCTGAACTATTTTAAAAATAAACTCTCGTCTAAATACCGGGCACACCAGCGCCGGGTCCGGGAATAACCGTTCCCTGCGTTGTGGCCACGCGCATCATATGCGCTGGTGCTGGTCGGTCGTTCGGTACCTGACTCCCGGCGGGGGGGAAAGATATCACCGATTATGCTCGGACTGAAAACGATCCGTTTGCTCATTAACACGAACATTTTGAGAGTCCACCGTGCGCACCAGACACACGACCACGAACGCTTGATTGTGATCAGCAGCAACCGGGCCGGGGGTTTAGAGAAAAGATCGTACCGAACTGATCCGCTTACAGGCGATCGTAGCGCGTAAAGCGGCTTCGGGAGATAAATTGATCATAGATTTCAACCGCCAGAGTAATTGGCAGATGATTCCCCATGAGTCGAAGGATTGCGATCTTGACGGAAAAGGGACGGCGAAAGAGAGTTCTCCTTCGAGCCTCGGAAACAATTGTTTATTTTACAACAGGCCATCTGTAGCCCCGTGTGGTGAGATTTTTCTCGTACGAGACGCCGGTGACGGATTAACCATCATTAACTCGGGAGCAGTGTGGCAACTGTCAACCGCGGCTCCATCACTCAGATAATGCTGCCCATCCGTCGTCGTGGAGATTTGGGAACCGAAATCATAATACAAATATTGTCACAACAGACTTCCGGCGGCCGTTTGCGGGTCACAGGGAATAAAGATGTGTGTTTCCGACCTCCGATGGATTATTTTCTTGAAGAATGATGTGCTTGGAGACGTAGCAATGGAACCAGACCGTGTTTTTTGGAAGCTTCCAAACATATCTATCATTATTTGCAATTCTTAAATCGTGTTCCGACACCTACTCGAGGGCCTCGAGGGGTGACTTTTGGAGTGCTTTGAATGCCGAATGTCTTACAGAATTAGAGCAGAATTCAAACCACTGAGATACGAGATCATCGATTGGCTAATAAATCAGCGGCGGATAGCGGAAGTCCTGCTGTCCATCAATCGTAAGAAAATCTTCCTTCCGTTAGAGGCGCGCGCGCCAGAACGGACAAATCCTTCGAAGCCAATGGAGGCAATCAATCAACCCCGAAAACAAAACAAAAAAAGGCTGGTGGAAAGCAAAATCGGCCTCGACGGTTCGTCCGAGAGAGAGAGGAAATGAAAGCGCAACTGCGCTTCGTGACTGCAGCAAAACCGGATAACACGCCTTCCTGGCCACGTACCGCGCCGGCACTGTGTGGTATGATAATTTCCGTTCAATTGCACATTTTTGCACAAACCACCAACACCTAACAACGCCTCGGCGGACAAAGTGTCGACGAACGGACTCGTTCACCCGTTCAATGCCCAATCGCCATCGCCACGGCGGCGGCTCATGTTGCGTTCGCGGCCGCGGAATGGAATTCTCTTGCATCGGCCGGACGCATCGTTTACTTGCCTTTCCGATCTTCCGGTCCGGTCGGATGGGAACTGTTTACCCCCACGCTGGATTCACCAGACATTGCTCCTTCGGACTAGTATTTGTTCCGTTACGATTGACTCAAGATTTGGGAGCACAGCGGTTCGCTTCTTATGAAAGTATTGAAAAATGGGTCTCTGATTGGATCGCTTCTAAAGACGAGGAATTTTATCGACACGGAATCGAGAAACTACCTAAAATATGGCAGAAAGTAGTAGCTAAGAGTGGTGTTGCGTAAAAATGAATATCATGGTACGTCCTAGCCGCCGGCACCAGCGCACCTGGCGGACTTATTAGAAACTATAGCTAGAACGACGTACGCACATCTAGTATCCTTAGAGAAGATGGAAAAGCGAGAAACGGGAAGTTCGCGACAGGCAGTGTAGAAAGAAAGACTTATAATTGTTGGGCTCCTCCTCCTTCTACTATTACATTACGGTGTAATAAAAGAGGTTCTACAAAAAAGGTTTTTAGTTTGTCGAGTCGACTCGAGAGTGAATAAATTTAACAGGTGGGAAATACTTTCGTTAAGGTAGTTATACGTTTTGTTGTTGCAGTTAGGTCACAAATGTCGAAAAAACACTGCAAGAATTAAGTAATACACCTAATACTAGAACTCTAACAACACAAACCCCAAGCTCTGTCGGCTTCAACGAAATTTCACATGCTTCGCGATGCGTGCAGTAAATAGACACCAACAAAGTGCTTCAAATCACGGGTTCTGCTGGAGGTTGTACGCAGATCGTCATCCTGATGCACAACGTGACTGAAGTGGCCTCAGAAACACTCACACTAGAGGCTATTCTATCTTGGGTTCTATTTTCCATAGGTTCAGCAGGTTTGTTGGAGGATTCAAACTTATGCACATAAACCACGCTCTGGCCGATAATGGAATGGAATAATCTCGTTTGCACGCTGATAACAACCATCCAGTGCTAGTTCCAGAAATAAAGTTGGACCCGATCGAAAAATCCGGTACCCGAATTCAGAGCACGGATTAAGGTCTGCGGGCCCCACAAGACGCTGGCCCCGACTAATTGGCGCAGGTGTTACTGCAAGACGCGGCCGTGCACGCGGCGAAGCAAGGTGTAAACTATCGACGTCTGAACCGTGACTCACGACGAGTACAATTAGAGCGAGGCGGCACACCCCAAAAGGGTCATGAGCTTAAGCCACACCGAGGGGCCTGGCTGGAGCTGCCGACGCCGACGGTAGATAGCAAACTATGTTGTCACGGGGACCCAACAGAGATGCAAGATATAAACGGTTATTTATGCATCATTTTCCAGTGACTTCCGAAAGGCCCCACCAAGGAGGCAGCCAGGTCGCCGTGGATAATAGAGTCGTGACGGTGGTGCGGCTGGTTAATGTGCCATTACGACACCTGACCGTCTTCTGCGTGGCTCCCCCCGGCTCACCTTTGGGGTCGAACTGCGCCCAGATTTACGGAGAAAGTCAATCCGCTAGCGGAGGCTCTAGCGCTGCTTAGAGGCTCTGCGCTGTAGGTCGACATTCTTGGAGGGTACACTTTCCCACACATACACACACACCGTTGGCCGCTCCAGACCTGAGGCGAGGTGGTGGATAGGCAAATGAGCTACGAGCGCAACAGGAAACGGGGGGGACAAAATCGCACCGGAGAAAGTGAAGGTTCGAACATGCGCAACTTTGCGCCACCCCTCGGCTGTCTCCCCAACAAACGATTTTCCCCGGGCTCGTGTGGCCAGTTTTATAACTTCTTCGCAACGTGTCCGTCCCCCATGGGGTCCCGCCATGGGAAACGTGGACAACAAAATGAAGCATAGCATGTCGCGTGGTCCAGCCCTTTAGCCGCGTTAAACGTGACGTCGAACGTGTACATGTGACCGACGCCACTCGCTGCGTAGAATGGAACACTTGAATTGCAAAACAAGTTGTTGGGACCTCCTGCAAGAAAAGGCTTAAGCAACCGGACAGCGGACAAGTAAATTAGCATCACGCTCTCGGAGTGCTCTACTGGCTGCCCCTTCTGAGTGTGTGGCAACTGTGCGTTCAGAGTTCGCGGGGGCCAAGTGCAGCGGGGAAGGGTCAACGCAACGATGACGCTACTCGTTAGGTCACTTAAGTAAGGGGCGCTCGACACCCTGACGGGTCTTCAGGGCCTGCCCTTCGATCCGTTCCGGCCAACCGCGGAGAAGATGAGTAGCGTTATTTGGGAAGACGAATAACGATCATTAGACGAAGGTAACGAAGCCGAAGTATGTAACACCTGATCCCCGTGTGGTTCCGAAAGAAGGCACGGGTTATGTATTCGTCACACTCTACTAAAACCCCCGGCCACGAAGGGTTGTCAGGGGGCCACCACTTGCTTCGATCCGCCGATATCTCCGGCCGGAAGCGAATGTGGAGCGTGCGGCGGAGAAAGCCCTGACAAAATGATGCGGTCAACCGAGCACATAGCAACAACAGTCGGATGCAACGGATTGGAGGAATTTGAACTGGGACCGCCCTTCAACAAGGGCGACGCCTGAAGAGCGGTCTATCATGTGGCGCAGCATTAATATCTTTTCAATCTCCCACAGACGTTTTAAACCCAAATAGGCGAGCAATCGCGGAGTGGCCAACCGAAAACCGGGAAAGTGTGCCAGATGGGAACGGGAAAATGGGAAGCTTTCACGAAGCAGTGCCGGGCAGTGCCGTCCCGATGTGCGCTGCAGAGTGCCGCGGTGACGTAAGCCGCAAGCGAGGAATGTACCGGGCCACAGACCGGGGGGACAACGCTGAAAAAGCTGTCCTACCCGAAAACGCCCGAAGTGTATTATATAAATAAATTATGGCGATAATATGGCGATGGCCGCCTACAACAGCAGGCAGGCAAGCAAGAACGTAGCGGAATTTGACAAACGATCCGGGTTGCATCATCCGGTTAGCGATCGAAATCGAAAAAAAATCAACCGAATGAAACTGCGGCCGACACCGTTTAATGTTGTGGCATCGAAGGCATCCGATTCCGATCACCACGACGACGAACAGTGGACCGAAAAGAATGGATTGTCTAGGAAAAAGTCAGTTGCATTGCTTCCATGTAACGGGGCTCGCAGCGCAGTGCGCGGTTACGCCATCGCCAACATCGGAACAAAGACGACGCACATCAGCGACTCATCTGGCGGCGGTGTCTTGACATTTCTTTCGAGTAGCTCCATCGAAAAGGCCGCTTCTGCCGTTGCCCTTTCACCAAGCGATCCACCCTGGCCAGCCCCATATCCGATCGAACGCGCGCATTGATGTTTCTATTTTTCGATGTCTCTCTGTTCCGAGAGATTGCCTGTGGCCCGCGTTAGCATAAACATCCAACCCGACGCTCGTTTCGTTTCAGCTGTGATTTGTTTATGCTGCAAAGGAAATGCAACACGCCCGCAATCGGATCGCCCCCCTCGGCACCGAGAGGGGTCTTCGTGTCTGGCAACAGGCCGGCCCAAGCGCGTTCCGCTTATGATTTTATGGGATGGTGGTGCTGAGGTTTCAAATAGCATACCCCTAATGAGTTATGTTGCCGCGGACTTGGAATCCAACGCCCGATGCGCGCCCATTCTTGTTCTGGGTTTTGTTTTTCGTGCCTAATAACAGCCTAAGCTGCACTGGGCAATTACGAATGCCGGAATGCGGCTCAAGGAAGTGGTGAATATACTAGGTTGTTGAATAAGTTGCTTGCCTCGATAAGAAAGACACATTTTTAGGGTTTGAAACACACTTTATTACTCAGTATGGCCTTCCTGAACATCAATACACTTGTTCCGAGGAGACTCCAATTTATACTCAGGAGGACAAATTCAGTAAATACGGCGAATACTCGAACAATTCAAACTTTAATCCATGGATTTTCGCCATTTGTTGCATTGTTCCAGTTTTAGCGAATGCGGCACCCATTTATCAACAGCTTTCTGGAACCCAATACTTCCGTCAAAATATTGGTTATACTGTTCAATGAGATGGCTAGGCCTTATACTAAATCTCTTTCATTGATTCGACGATTTTCCAATACGATATCCTGTATTTTTTTACGATTTCAGGTGTTGTGTCTGTTTTTTTTCGTTTTTGACATGGATCGTCTTGAAGGCTACTACGACCGCGTTTAAATTAAAAAAAAACCCTGTTAATCCGCTAATTGAAGGCGAAGAGTCCTTATGCACTAATACAACAACAACAAATTAGGCTCGTAGCAGCGCCCTCTGGTATCGAGGCACAAAACTTATTGAACAACGCAGCAATTGAAAAGCTATCCTATTTTGCCATGCTGTACCAAACAAAGATTAAGACGTTTATAAACATCTCTCAAACGTCCGATCAGGTTTACTGAGATGATTTGGCTCGCGTCTGGAACTCGACCTTGCGGTGACAATGTCCAACGGTGGTCCAGTCGGAGCGCTCCATATCTTTCCACAACCTACACGCACACCTTTACCGGGGGGGTTTTTAGTAGCGCATATTTTTTTAAAGGATTCGCTAAAAGCCCCAGAAGTAACCCCAGACAGAGCGCGCAAAACCTCGAACGCCCTCCTACGGACGACGGTCGCGGAGGCGCCTTTATTGATGCTTCATCGCCAGCGCCAACGCACCCACAAAGTGCAGGGTGTCGGCGGCGGCCTAGTGACACTGGTGGCAGGTAAACAACCTACCTCTACTACCGATCGTGGCCATGACATCACATCCACGGCACGCGTGGGTGAGAAGCCGCAAGCTTCCCGCACCTACTCTGCGGTTATGACCCACCCGGGCGTAACAAGCAACAGCGTAGCTGTCAAATCGGCTGTCAAACGATAAACAGTGTGTTGAAGTACAAACCACTCCGGGAATGTCAAAGGCCTTAACAATACCGGGGAATGATTCCCGCCCGGGGATGGGGCAGCAACTCAATAGACAAATTATGGGCCGAGCACCCCCCCCCGGCCGGGGGGTGGCGGAAATACCAAAAGCGGAAAGCGGTGTTAAATATTTATCAATGAATGAAGTCATTGCTTTGTGGTTGAAGCGTTGACAAATGGCGGTGGCGAAAGGAGTTCGCAGCACACTTTGATTAGACTTTGAATTTGACATTCACGCAGAGATCGCTTTTTTTTGTTACACTTTTTCGAACTGAAGTAAATAAACAGCCCCAAACTCTCATTACTTAGGAGAACTCTCACACGGCGATTCGTGTGCGGCCGATCCCTCTCCTAATGGTAGTAATTAATTGAATGAGGTTCATCAGCGCATGATTTGACGTTTCGGTTGCCACGGAAGGTGCACGCAGCACAGATATTCTCTGTTTTACCGAGTCAAGCTAGAAGCACCGCACCGGAACCGACCGGATCCAATGAGTTGGCACATTTATTTAAGAGTTTTTAATCAGCACAAAACACTCCGCGCGATGTAAAATGAACACAACACTCCCAAAAGAGTAAAAATGTACCATTTCTTATTGTTTTGCGGGCCGCATGTATTGGACCATTGGCTACTATGTTAAATCAATAACCGAACGAACGATAACATGGCACGGCGGCGGCGGCCGCCAAAAGACGACGACGTATGGGAAGAAATTTATTCATGGCCACCTCAACAACAAGCCCACACATTTTCTTAGCAGGCGGCGGCGGTGTGCGGCTTTTTACGAGCGTCGCCAACGGAGGTAAGCAAAATGGCCGACGAATAAATACTTTAGCGAATTTGTTACGAGTAAGTAGTGTTAATAAATAAAGCCCCCAAAAGGCTAATTACGCGATGAAAATCGCCTTCGTGGTTAGGTTTTTCAAAAAACAATTTATTGGTCATCATGCGCTCTGATATGTTACCGTCCGGCGGCCCGGCATCCCGAAGTGCCCGGGTTCTCCATTAGCACCTACTTGAGGGGCGCGCGAGGTCCAACTTTTTCTCGCCCTTGTATACATTAGCTGGAGCAGAGTGAAAAACGCGATTTGAAATCTATCCACAACACACACCGCGGCGGGATCCGCGCGTGGTGCGTTCCGTTCCCATTCCCCGGAACATGGCAGCAACAGCTCTCCGGCCCCGGGCCGGTTGGTGCTTTCCACGGAAATGAAGACATTTTTCCAGTGATATCATTGGATCGGCATTCGGGGACGTGTTATTTATACTCCGGGCGCAGGATTCGCAGAAATAAAACATAAAAACATCTGCCGCTTTTGAGAAGAAATCGACCCGCGACGTTCCTGGGGAATCCAGCGGCCACAGACCAGACGAGACACCTTCAATTAAGCCCATCGCCCATCAACCGAATTCCGCGTGACGCAACCGCGTGTCGCGGGGAATTAATGATGCGGCGCGATGACGACGACGACGATGCGCCGTTCTAACATCGAGTGACATCACCAATCCGACGAAGATCATGGCGCTCGGTATGTATGTGTGTTGTTTCTTTTGCCTTCACTCGAAACAATACGTCTTACCGGTGCCGCAGTCCGTCGTTGTGCATCGCGGCGCGGGCCGAAGAGTCCGAGACCGAAATAGAAATGGATTCGCTCCGAAAATGGAATCGCAGCCGATTGAAAAATCGACGACTCACCTCACGGAGACTCGCTCTCTCCCTCGGCCCTCAACAACAATCCATCGGGGCACCCAAAACCCATTAGCTACTTCCCGCCCGGCCCGGCCTGGCTTGGCTTTCCTTTTGCGGATGGAGCCTTTCCTGTGATTCCTTCCTCTCTGTTAGATCTCGGTTCTGTTTTTGCATAGCCCAACCCGGGGTGCCGGGTGTCCCCCGGAGGGGAAAGCCTTAAAAACGTAGCGAAACTCCCATTCTCCCATCGGCGAGATGCTCTTTCTACTCTCAGAAGTGGTCAATAAAATTATATTTTATTGTTTATGGGGTCCCCCCTATCAGGTGGCGCGCGTTTTGGGCCACTGACCGGGGGGTCCACTCCACGCTTTCCTTCTATTTATTCATTCCCATTCTCTGTTTTTGCGACTCCACTAACCCACAAACCGGCAAGGAATGAGGCCACCGCCGCGCCGGTCACACATAGAGTGGGCGTCTCGGCGACCCTGCCACCGGACCCTGTCACCGACCCAGACCATTCGGTGGTAACGACGGTACCCTGTGTTTTGGTCCTAGGTAATGGTCATCAATGTTGCGATTGGAAATCGTTCGTTTCGTTGCTTCAAGAACCCTCCACTTGCCGGAGATCCCCGGGGGCCAGAGGGACTGTGAAAACACATGTAATACAGTAATAAAGCCAGCTTACGAACCTCCTCTCAGGGGGCCTCAGGTACGTCGCGAAAACATGCTTGGAATGCGATATTTTGAAGCCAGGCACAATAAACCGAAACCGATTGCCTCATGCCTTCCCCGTCGGCCCAATAAACGCGGTGGCAGGTACGGGCACACACCACGTGCACCTGCGGATTATGTGGCCGAAAACTGCATTCCGTTCCGAAACCGTTGTTCCGTTTCTTTGTGGACCGAAAACCGAAGCGAAACAAACCTAGGAGCAATTAGTCGGCAGAGAGAGAGAAGCAAGTTCCCGAAAAAGGCTAAGTGCAGGTAACTGCTGCTGGCGCTGTTGGCCGGAATTATACGCACTCCCACAGCGAGGGGTGAAGGCCGATCGGGCCGCACTAAGGAGGACACACTGTATTTCGCTACACTCAACCAAGGGGTAGTGAAGGGGTCACGACTCGAGTTCCGTATCGAGGAATGAGGGGGGCGCGCGGCCAGCGGAAAATGATAGTTATGCTGCACCGATACAGGGCACCGCCACTTTCCTTTCGTCGCGGGGCGTAACTTTTGCGAACCGAACCCCGATTTCTCTCCGACGAGAGGGTGATAGCCGTGCGAAACTCGTATCTCCTCGTTGCCGTATTTTGACGGATGTTATCTGCTCTCTGTCTCGTCTCGGGAGGCCACCTCCTCGGAGTGGTGCACAATCTTATGGGGAGCGTTATCCAAATCTTTTAGACACACTGCGCGATCAGTCAAATCGAGCCACAGGTGGGGCCATTGCGAAGAGTTTAATCGAGAGTGACGTCATATGGGGAAGAGAGAAGCGAACGAAAAGCGGATGGAACGGAATCAAGATCCGCGGCGCACGACGGAAACTGTCCGATTAATGTTACATGATCGCCCGGCGGCAGGTGTGTGGGGGGTGTATTTCCACTGCAAGGTCCGCTGCTGACCATCCGCCGCGATGATGATGATCGCGATGTTCGATCAATCTCGAACCCCTTGTCGGACACATGTTCCCGCAGCCATTCCGCTAGCTAATGGAACACGTTGTTTATTAGAAAGAAAGTTAACCGAAAATGGCACTGACAAGCCGTTGGAGCGCGCACGCTCCGGCGCCGGTTTCTCACCGGCCGGAGAGATGAAGCCGAGTTCCGTGTTTTACATTAACATGCACTTAAAAAGTGCAAAGACTAATTAACATCACACCTTTCACCATTAGCACCCTTCTGCGCCCGCGATGTTTATTGTGACAAAAAGAATTGCAAAATTACCACGACCACGGCGGGAGTGGCTACTTGTGGGCCCATTGTATTCACAACTGAGCTGGTGATAAGAACTGGACGCCACGCCGAAAGCTCTCCTCTTGGGGTGGGAACCGGACAAATAGCTGCACCGCGGCCGGACACTCGATCATCATCATCCAAGGTCCGAAGTCGACCAGAGAGAGAGAGAGAGAGAGGTCCGGACCACCGGACCGAACCCGACTGGCACGCTACGCTACGGTACCCTCTTTCCGCGGATCATCCCGCCACGCCACGCCACGCGCCAGATGCCAGGGGGCCGCGGCCCCCTGCCTGCTGCTCCGATTGCATTTGCTGCTCCATCAATTGGCCGCTGCTGCTGCTGAGGCTGCCTCGGCCCCTTGCTCGGTTTCTTTTCAATGGCTAATAAATTAAAATTCTGCCTCTTAATTTAATTTCGTTGTCTCGTGTGAATGTGCACTCTCCCGTCTGCCACGGAAATGGTGCCGGACCCTGCGCCCGGCGCGGCACTGTGTGCGTGAGACATTCACAGTGTGTGAGCCGGGCACGGCACGTGAGAGCTGGCTTTCACCGACCGACCGTCTCCTGAGTCTGGCCACTCCGCGCTCTAATAGGGTTTGGAGCAAGGCGAACACACACCACCAGAGAACTGAACGGAATCATGGTGCATCGGACGCCCGGAGTTGAAACGGAACGGTTTTGTAGCATAAGATAAGCAGCAAAATTGCAGCCTCGGTACCGCGGGTGCGGCGCGGTACGTGAGAAACCCCGGGTGCCGGGTACCACAGAAACCTGTCCCGAAATCTTCCCGAGGCACACACACACGAGGAGACAACGCGGAGTGTGATAAGAAGTTTCACCGACGGAAGGGGTTTGTAGCGGCGGCGTGCGACGCCTTCAATTTCGTAAACCGACGGGCGGCTATCTACCTCCCCGAGCTGAAGATAAGTGAAATTCCGCAGAAAGATTTTCGAGACACGGACCCCGCGGTGTGGGTCCGATGGAAACCGAAAAACGTCAATTGTCGCCGGGTCGGCGAAAGGCCACCTCGCGCGAGCAAGCGAGCGAAAGGCTGACAGTGAATGAATAAACAATTTTAAAAGCGAAAGTGATTCAATCTGTCCCGCGTCCAGATCCGTTCCATCCAGCTGTCATGACTTCCGCGGCATCCAGTAGCGGATCCGATCGATCGATTATCTGGAGGATATTGGGACAAAAAGATACGTTGCATTACTTGTCATCAGAGCCAAGGAGTATTTGATACGTCACCTTTTGGGGTTACGACAACCTTAGGACGCTTCGCATAGATGAGAAAATTGTTCCAATAAAATGCCACCGCCGCTAGAAAGGAAGCATAAATGCGAACAAAGCCGAGTTTGTGTGCCTTCCAAGGAATGCGGTGTGGTGGACATCGCGCCAAAGGGTTCTGAGGAATTTGATAAGCATTTTTTCGTCACCCGCCGCCTAAGGCTACTGCGTCGGTTGACACGAAGAAATATGTGAACAGCTCGAGAAGGAGCGCGCGGTGGGTTGCTGTGTTTTGAATCCGTCCAAACGGAGTGTCAGCAAGTGTGATGCAAGTGATTCAACGGCTGATAAGAAAGGTAAAAAGGTAAAGAGATCACGGCGCAATCCGACAATCAGGTCGCAGATAAAACGCAGTGAATGAAAGCCAGCAGGCTACTAGATTATGTTGTGTGTAATTAAGCTGTTGTTTGTTGTTGTTGGCCCCACTGACGTTTGACTATCCTTCACATTGGACACAACGCGAGAGGCTGTACTGTACACGATTCCGAAAGTGACGCGAATGTTCCATATTTCGCACCAAACTGTTGCGCAAACTCGTCGACCATGTCCGAGATGGTTCCGAAATTCCTATTGGTCCATCGCTGCCCTTCTCTGGCAGCGAAACATTCTGTGTTCTGGGGCTACACCGGAAAAATGCCTACACCACCACCCCTTTGTGCACAACAATGGCCTAACGAATAGTACAACAGATTTATGACCGTGGCCTTCGTTCAAGGTGACGAACTGTGACGCGCCACCGTATCGAAGGGGATGTGGTTAACGAGGAGGAGGAAATTCGCGTTCGAATGAACTTACAAATCTGGATTCCTGTGTCTCCATCTCGTAGGCAGATCGAGGCGGAAGCTGCTGCTGCTGCTGCTGCGGTTGGGCATCCATTTTTCTCTGCTGGCTCTGTCCACGTTTGCGCTTATGCAGTAACAAATTTTCTCCAGGCCGTCGCGATGGGCGTAAAATGCATCACCAACGACGTGAGCATTGGTGACTTCGATGCGATTCCCTTATGCTACACACTAAGGGAAACTACCCCTTCCGGGACCGGGACGCAACGACAGGTGCTGAAGTGCTGCCCACACACGGCACAAACACACACACACACACACAGACACACGCACGTACACTCTTGGCCGGAGGGTGCCGAGAAAAATCATCCACAGCCAATGGCTCCACTGGCGGAGAACTCTACGCAGAACTGTGGAATCTGAAAACGCACTTTTTGTTAGCACGGAATCGACACGGAGGAGGTGGCACGACGGACCACAGCGGAAATCCGTGGGTTGTGTCAGCAACCCCGTAAACCGACCGAAGCGATGACGAAACCACCCGAGCACACAAGCTACGCAAAATGCGATTCAGATGAGTAATCCTTCGTCGATGAGGGGCGATTTGACAGCTGGTGCAAATGGTCACGAAATCACAACGATCCGTAGTGTGCACTTCCGGAAGGGACACACGGGGCGCTTTGGCACGGCCGGAAAAGCAACCCCCACGATTCAAGCCACCCGATTGGGCTCCGGTTTTGACAGCATTTCTTCCGACGCGATGTGCCACCGCCGAGATTGGTGAGCTCACACGTGTGAGTTTCACTGCTCACCTGCGAGCTGTCACTTGGCTCACTACGCGCGACACCGAGAATGGAGCACGGATTCACCCTCTCGGTGAAAACACAAGAAGATGGGAATTTTGCTGCACGCACTTCACTTTTTTTTGGCCACTAAACACGGCTGCACGGCTTTTAGCAAGCCTCGCACACACACACACGCACTGCGCCCACACGGGCGAGGACGCTAGCTCGCTCTCTTTCTTTCGCACGCTCGCAAGAGCTAAACAAACTCGCGACAATCGATTGCTCACTGCTCACTCGCTCTCACTCAGCAGCAGCAAAACAAACCGTAACCATTTCTCGCGAGTTTCGCCACATTCGCCCGCTCGCTCACACTCACGCACTCACACGCGCACTGTCGCGCTCTCTTTCTTGCTAATTGTTTTTCCCTGGGATGGGACGTGTGCGTTTAGCCTTCCTGTGCACAGCCTACCTTGATATTCCGATTGCTTGCTTTCTTTCCTTCCTTCCAACTTTTGACAACCAATCAAACGGGGGAAAAGCGATGACGACGAACTTGTGGCCAAGATGTGAGGACGGGCCCGGTTTTTCTCCACTTGTGGCCACACGACGGTTGACAAAAAAGGGCCACGAACGAAGAGGCTACTTCCTCTACCACCGCGCACGATACCGATTCATTCTCACACACACACAGGCAGAGTGTCACTAAAATGCACTGCCAGCTTCCCAAAGGATGCAGTTTCTTTTGCAGTACACAAAAACGGGGACTACACAACACAAGTTCCGTGGTTTTCCGTGGTAAAAATGAAAATTATGAAAATGGAAACATGAAATTTGACACAACTCTTTTTGCGTTTTTGACGTTTTGTGTTTGAACCTGACCTTTCTTATCCGAAACTGACCAACTTTTCTCTTCTCTCTCTGTATTTCTCTATTCTCTCTCATTCTCTATTCTCTATGCGCTCTCTCTGGTTTTTCGAAATTCAAAGTCAAACAACTGGCAAAGTTGGTAGCCCTTTTGACACAATTTGAATTTTTTGAATTTGGTTCGTTGAATGATGAATTTTACGTTACTGGGGGCCAGACGAAGCGTAAAACTTCTGTTACGATTTGTCTGGCCCCCCCGTTACGTTTGTATGGGAGCCCCACTTCCAGGAAATGTAGGAGGGTCAAACTTTCCTATTCACAAAACTACGCTGCGCAAATTTTCAGGTGGATTTGTTCAGTAGTTTTGGAGAAAATGCGGCACAGACGTACAGACGGACGACAAACATTCATTTTTATATACATTGAAGAACATTTTGTATTTCAGTGTTCAATAAAGAATTCTAACAAAGCCAAACATCACCAAAGGATACGCAATAAACGAAGTAATATCTAAGTATATCTAAGAAAGTATAAAATCAAGATATATTAGTGGATGATCGTTATTCAAACAGCATTCTATTCATCCTGGTGCATTGATCACAACTATTGTGTTCCTGAATAACGAATTTATTCTGTTATCAGTTAATTTATTAAATTTATGTTGTTGCTGTTTGTGAATTTCAGAATGCTGTCGTTCTGACAAGTTCTTGTCCTTGTTGTGAATCGGTTCAACGGTTTATGCAGAAAGGCTTTGGCCTAAAACGCTTAGCCCCAAACTTCATATCGGAATGACTATTCGGCGGAATAAGTCCGAATGTGATCCTTAAGTAAGGATTGCCCTACGAATTTGCGAGGGCTATGAGGACATTAATGTTGGCCCTTGTTATGAATTTTCATGTGAGCGCACAGGTATCGGGCCGCATGGAACTCTTTGCCGCAGACTTTACATGGGAATGGCATCTCACCGGTGTGCAAGCGGATGTGGATCTTTAGTTGTGTTCGATGTGCGAACTTTACTGAACAATGAGGACAGCGATGTTGGTCCTTGTCGTGAATTTTCATATGTCGGCTCAGGTATCGGGCGGCACGGAACGCTTTGTTGCAGACTTTACACATGAACGGCTTTTCGCCGGTGTGAGTCCGAATGTGATCCTGAAGTTGTTCTTGCCGTGCGAATTTGCCAGGACAATGAGGACAGCGATTTTGGCCCTTGTCGTGAGTTTGCATATGTTTGCGCAGGTAGCGTGCCACATGGAACGTTTTGCTGCAGGCTTTACATTGGAAGGGCTTTTCACCGGTGTGAGTCCGAATGTGATTCTGAAGTTGTTCTTTCAGTGCGAATTTGCCAGAACAATGAGGACAGCGATGTTGTTCCTTGTCGTGAATTTTCATATGTTTGCGCAGGTTGCCTGACGCATGGAAAGTTTTACTGCAGACTTTACACATGAATGGTTTTTCGCCGGTGTGAGTCCGAATGTGATCCTGAAGTTGTTCTTTCAGTGCGAATTTGTCAGAACAACGAGTACATTGATGTTGGTTTTTGTCGTGAATTTTCATATGGTTGCGCAGGGTGCCTGACGCATGGAACGTTTTGCTGCAGACTTTACACATGAACGGCTTTTCGCCGGTGTGAGTCCGAATG